>NC_142949.1:39210331-39212831 GCF_046866305.1 Octopus bimaculoides | reverse complement strand
TCACGGTTGGGTGGCACGGAGCAGGATATGTGTGTGGCGTACAAATGTATATATTTACGAAACGATTCGACTAAATTTATTATATCGTGCTGTTACAAAAAAAACTGTCCCCTCACGCATCTATTGTCGTCCCCCTCCCCATATATATATATATATATATATATATATATATATATATATATATATATATATATATATATATATATATATATATATATATGCACAGTTTCTGTCAACTAACTAACTCTGAAGGCATTGGTCGGCCCAAAGTGTCGTGTAGCAAGACTGAAGCCGAAATTCTAATGGCTGAAAAGTGAACTTCTTAATCCAAACAGCCACTTTGTCTGAGGAGGAGGTATAGAATAAGGTAGAATGTGGCAGGGGACGAGAGCAGGAGTTGAACAGGATGAGGTGAGAGAGGAAAGAAGCTAGAGATTAACAGGGGTTTTGGTGAAGGGGACATTCTTAGGGTACCTGTGTGTGTGTTTGTGTGTATGTATATATAGAAAACAAAAGACAAAGGCAAGTGTATGAACAACAAGCAAGTATATTAGTTTGACGCTCAGGAAAATGAAAAAGTCTTTTACGTTTCGAGCCTACGCTCTTCAACAGAAATGAATAAGAGAAAATAAGAGAGAATAAAAAGAAAACTTGTAGATTTAGCTGTCCAGTATATATTATATATACGATTATTATTCTAAAAACATTTTGTCTACTTTGGAGTTCCGGTAATGCATGCGCAGTGATATACGGTAACCAGCCTGAGTTAGCAGCAACATACCTGCTCATGTGTGCCCCAACGGATTTCTTTCCTCACGACTTTAAGAAAAACGGATATTTTTTAATGAAATTTTCTACAAACATGCTTCAGATGCTGTAAATCCCGATTATATCGGAATTTGTTGTGAAATAATTTTTCAAGAAAAAAAAAATGTGGTATGTGTCAGTATGTATATAGTCAGAATGGCTATTCCCCTATCTTTATTTTCACTCTGAAAGGTATTTGTCTGAATTTTCATTGAAAAATACCCATTTTAACGAAAGTTATGTGGAAACAAATCTGATTCATGTGACGGTATACGCATAATACATGCGCACGCACCTGACGCAACGACCAATCGGGTCCTTCCTTACGCCAATGATAGTCGTGTTTTCTCACATTTGAACATTACTACAGACGTATCAGAAGTCGTACTTCTCCACCGTCAGTTTGTAATATAAACAGACTGGGGCGATCAACGGACGTCTGCAAATACAAATTACAAATTACTTTAGTTCCGTGGGGCATGTTAGGGCACGTTGGCTCGTTGGCTCGTTGGTCCGTTGGCTGTCCTTTTCAAGAAACGAGACAAGGCAGCGGGGAAAATGCTGTTAAGCCCGCTGGCCTTATCGTGGCTTTGGTTAGAGCTGGTTGGTTGGTTAGTTCGTTGTTGCCTTCTGTAGATTTAGGCATCGGAGAAGAAAAAAAATATTGTCATTGCCCGCCAGCCTTGTTGTTGCGGCTTTTAGTTGCCGCAGGCATTTAACAGAAAAGAGATAATAGAGTTTTATACACACGCACACACACACACACATGCGCGCATATGTGTGTGTGTGTATGATTGTATATGGATATAAATGTATATAAAAATATGTATATATACATCTGAATATATGTTAAGATGCATATATGCATATATACACTCGCATGTGTGTGTATATATACATATAGGTATATACACGCATACACACGTGCGTACACCTACAGATACATAGATATATGTGTATGTGTGTGTGCGTAACGGGAACAATTTACCGATGTATTTATAGTTAACCGATTCCGTGTGTGTATACATAGACCTTCGCCAAATCGAATTAGAGGAAAGGATGCCCGTTAATATGGCGGACCGTAACAGAATTATTTCGCCTGTTGTCATCATGGCCGCCGTAGTGAGGGAACAGAAATGCGGTGTCAGCGTGTGCATGTGTATTTATGAGTCTATGCATGTTTTTGGTGTTACAGTGTACATGTCGTTCTTTATCTGTTGTTTATATATGTAATGATAGGAACAGACGAGTATTGTTTGTGTTTACATATGACTATGGTAATATGTCTGTCTGCATAATAAATATATGGACATGTAAATGCGTAAATATATATGTCTTACAAATATATATATATATATATATATATATATATATATATATGGGAGAATTTACGAAAAAAACAACAGACGAAGACAGGTGGTGTAAACAACAAATGGATGTACTAATTTAACGCTCGGGAATAGAGAAAGTCTTTGACGTTTCGAGCTACGCTCTTCAACCGAAAGGAAAACAGAAAGAAATAAGGAGAGAAACAAGGGGAAAAAAATATAAATGTAGTGGTCAGCAATCTATCATGGCGAAAATGAACAGTCTATAAAATCTAGTAAAACGACCAGAGACGTTGACCCTTGTCCTTCGATTAAATCCTAATATGAATGGCCGAGGTTCAAATTCCGCTCGGACCGATTTCCCA
>NC_142949.1:39180331-39205331 GCF_046866305.1 Octopus bimaculoides | reverse complement strand
GGCACCAAAATCGACACAAGTGTCTAACTAAGGCGGTGAGCTGACCGAATGGTTACCACACTGGGCAAAATGGCCATCGGCATTTAGTACGTCTTCACGTTTTGGGTTCAAATTCCGCAAAGGTCGACTTTGTCAATTATTGGTTCGAGGTCGGTAAAATAAGTACCAGTTGATTTCTGGGGTCGATGTAATCGTCTTATTCCCCCACCTCCAGGAATTGCTGGCCATGTGCTAAAATTTGAAATCAAAATTATCTACCTAGGGCCCAGCCTTTTACGGTCCCTTTGAAACTGTCGAGATTGCTGCAGTTCTCTTTGAACTGTTGCAATAGTACAAACATGGAGGAGATACCAGTGAGAAAGTGTCTAAAGGAGGAAGGATTAACCAGAGTGGTTAACAGAGGAAAAAGTAAAGTTGGACGCCGCAAGGATGACAAGAGGAAGAGCGATAAGTGCGGCGAGGATGCGATATTGGTTCTGGAAGTGCGATTCTTGCCTGCGGTGTCAGGTTCAATACATTGTGGTACTTATTGCATTTTGACCTTTCAGTTCTGAAGTTCAAAACGACCTTACTTTCCACTTCGTTCTTTAAGCGAGTATCCTGAAGTTTGGATGTGGCGTTGGTGATGAGAAATAAGTACCAGTGATATACTGAGGTGTTTTATCGACTAAAAGTATGTATAGTCTCTTCCCTATGAATTTATGCCTTTCAGACGAAGTTATTTAATAAATCATCCCACGTCTACAACAACAACAACAACAACAGGAACACAAACAATCACCTCTATCACAATAGTTTAATCTACCTCGTCATCCTCCCTCTCCCTTTCATATTTCTAATCCTCCTCCTCATCATCATCATCATCGCATCTTGATAGAAGTTCCAATGGTTTAAAAAACTTCATACCTACATACATTTTTATATATAGATATATATGAATATATATATATATATAAATATATATATATATATATATATATATATATATATATATATATATATATATATATCTATGTTTGTCTGTGCGTGAGATTGTGTGTGTGTATTTGCGCGCGAATGTGTATATTGATGTTTATAAGCATGTTTATAAGGAAAGGAAATGTCAAAGAGAACAAAGTATAAACACATACGTGAACCTTGTGTGCGTGTGTGTAAGTGTGTGTGTGTGGTATGTAAGTGTGTGTGTGTGTGTGTGTGTGTACGGGTTTGTCAGTGATAAACTCTCTTGACTCGATAAAATATCATCATAGCATATAATTCCCTCATAGAGATATGCATGGAAGTGTGTGCATATGTACACACACACACACACACACACACATGTACAAATACGCACACATATACCTATGTGTGTGTGTGTGTGTGTACCCAATGCAGAAATGCGTACATTCATTGACATGAATGCGTGCACACACATTTATATAAATACACCAAAAAGAAAAAAAAACAAGTTCACACTTCTCTACCTCTGCCAAAAGAGTGATGTTTATACGACATACGATGTAAACATGCATTTAGACCATCTTTTGTGTATAATGATGAACAGAATTATACAAAATATATACACATCGGGCGCGAAATGCATATGTACATCAGACATATATAACCACACACACATACAACGAGGTGTATGTGCATGTATTTATGTACGTATGCCTATATGAACCCATGTCCATGTATATGTACGTGTAAGTATGTTTAGGTGTGTTTGTTTGTATATATATATATATATATATATATATATATATATATATATATATATATATATCTTCTGGTTTACGCATTCCAAAACTATTCAGAGAAGGTCCTATGATGTTGGTAGTCGTATTGATGTTAACGACGACGACGATGATGATGATGATGATGGCGACAACAAGGACGATTTGAAATAATTTTAAGCCTGTTTAATTCGGTTGTATCATATTTTTGTTCGCCATGCGACGGCAATACACGCGAGCCAACTCACACAAACACAAATATGGTATACACACTCATATACTGACAGACAGATAGATAGATAGACTGAAAGATGGGTATTTAGATAGATAAAAGTAAAAAGCAAGAAGGAAAGACGATAGAGTATAAGAGTGGGAAAGTCGCACGAAGGAAAAAGAAGAGAAGAGGAGGAAGATTAGCAGGAAAAGAAAAAAGTTTGAGAGAGAGAGAGAGAGAGAGAGAGAGAGAGAGAGAGAGAGGTGAGGGTGGGAGAATGGGAGAGAGTGTATCTATGGTGTATGTTTATTTGTTCATTATGTATCAAGATATGACCAGGAAATGTAAGTCTCCAAGACACATATACACATGCCGCAGCCAATTCCGGTCTGAAGCGGAACTTCAAGTGAACATAACGTCTGTTGTTGTTGGTAGTGGTGGTGGTGGTGGATGAAGGTGTTAGGGTGATGGGTAGTGGTGAGAGAGAGAGAGATACGTAAAAACAAACAGATCAGCACATCAGCGCCGTCTGTTGGTGGCGCAGTGACTTTGATACAGGACCATTATCTCCGCTAAAATCCACCCAAGAACCCCAAACTGTGTACACACGCACACACACATACAGCGTGTTATATATATATATATATATATATATATATATATATATATATATATATATATATATATATATATATATATCAGAATAAAAAAGGATTAGGAATCCGGGTAAATTACTTCTTAAGCTTTGTGGAGATACAAATACACCTGGCTAATAAAAGTTCTTGTAATTAGTATAGAACTCCAGGTAATTCCGAGTCGAATTTGCAAATCCATGCTTGCATTATATATATATATATATATATATATATGTGTGTGTGTGTGTGTGTGTGTGTGTGTGTGTGTGTGTGTGTGTGTATCTCGCTGTCTGTCTTTCCATGTATATGCGTGTGTGTATGTATATGTGCGTGTGTATGTGTGCGTGTGTCTGTATTCGCATTCTTTGACATATAGTAACAAATTCTGTCTGTTTCTCTCTCCCCTTGTCCCCCCGCCTCCACACCCACTCACATACACCCAACACGTTTATCTCTGCTAGTACATACACATATACGTATATGTATATATATATATATATATATATATATATATATATATATATATATATGCTGTTGTTGCTGTTACAACGAGGTGTAGAACTGTCCCTTAAGAAATACTGTAACCCTGTTGGCACTGACAGCAATTAGGACCAAAATAATAAATAATCGGCACATTTATACATATATTCACAGTTATATATACTCACTGGGACATCTTTCCACTTCTCTCTCTCTCTCTCTCTTTCTTCTTTATATATATATATATATATATATATATATATATATATATATACACGCTCACATGTGATATGCTTACTCGCCAAGAAGTATATTTATATACTCAATTGTTGTAGCATAAACACCGTCGCACAAACGTTGGCAAATACACACTCATGAATAAATAAACACTTGCCACTTATAAACACACATATATACACACAGTCAGAGCAGAGCGGAAGGTAAGCAGCCAGGCAAATACTTATACACACATACATGACTGCGTATGTTTTTTTTTGTATATATATATATATATATATATATGTGTGTGTATATATATAGATAGATATATATACACAAACAGACCAATGCATACACATAACAGAGACGCCTTTTTGAACAGCAAAAAGAGGTATGACTACCTTGAGATGTAAGTGTACAAGAGTATATTTAGATATGTATAAACTTATGCATACTTTTGCATATATAAAAAGTAATAAACTTAATGGAATTCCGTCGTTGACGACGATGAGCATTCAGTTGTTCTGTGAACTGAACTAGTTGCTCATTGAATTTGCCTTGACGTGGCTGAGTATTTCGTAACCATGTGCACAGGCAACATAATTCTCCAGCAGAATGTACTAGGAGGCTGGACCTTTGAATTTTCGAGTACAATCGACCCGTTGATTTCACTCACAAGCCTTAGCTCAATGGTTCTCAACCATTTTTCACTTAGGGACTCCCTTTTGTTTCCAATTCTATTCCGGTGGATTTCCCACCGATAAGAGGCCCAAAACCTTTATAAATTACTTTTATCAAAATTCTTATTTTGTTATTCACTCATTCACTTGAATGCGTTAAACTGTGTCAAATGTCAGCGAAAGAAACCTAACCATTTCTTGCAATACATTTAAATCAAAACTTTTCGTGGACCCTTAAAATAACACTGTGGATCCCCAATTTACTACGTTGGATCCCCCAATTTACAATAACCTATTTTGCTCGAGTCAGTCTCTTGCTACTGTGGCGTTTCGCCTACTCACAGCTCATCCGTCATAGCTTGCCTTATAACTCAATGAAGACACACATGAAACTCTAGGGCAGTTATTCTCAACCATTTTTTGCCTTTGGACCTCTTTGGTTTCTGTTTTAATCTACAGCCCTAAAAAATCTTACTATATTTTTGTAATTGAATATTTTTAGGAATTGTGTAAAGAAAAAATATTAAAATATTTTGTGTGCTGTAGAAATATAAAGAATTCATTACAAAGAAACTTTAGCAACACAATCTTCTATGGACCCGCTAAGGGCCATCTGGGCCCCGGTTGAGAAGGACTGCTCAAGACTAACAAAACACTGACTCGAGCAAAATATGTTACTAAGCTCTCCTATGGTCATTATTCTTTTTCGTGTTTCGCAGGACATGTTTTATTGACTGCGGTCATGCTGGAGCATTATTTTAAGCAATTTTAGTTATCAAATCGATTCCAGTTATATTTTAGAAATCTGGTGTTTATTCTGTTGATCACACTCTTTTGACGAACACGGTATCATTAGGGGCACGAGAGAAAATGTCAGAGTGAGATATGTCAATAAGATCTCTCTCCCTTCTTCTCTCTCTCTCTCTCTCTTTCCCTGTGTCATGGAGCACATGTATGTGCCTCGAAGCATGTTCATATATGAAATGCATAAAACCCTTCCAGCAATTACAAAGTATGCATCTTTCGACATTGCAGCGATACTGCAGCTCTCATAACATCTTACACACACGTATATATACATACCTCATAGCTACACATACATGCACACATATATATACACTAACACACATGCTAATTCACATGTGTATATAAAAATATAAGTGTAAACTATTTTTATTTACAAACAAGGAGACCTACACACACACACATCCCATAATTACATTTATACCCACTTGCATACACATACTAAGACGACTATCTATCTATCTATCTAAGATATATATATATACACACATCCACACTCACTCAAATATTTACTCGCACATGTATACGCCCCAGAAATTCCCTACGCACTCAACACCCAGCCACACACACACACACACTTTGTACCACTTCTTCTAACTACCTTCTACATACCACAAACGTATGATTATCTTTGGAGTCAAACATGTACACCCATCTAATACGTATACAACGCGTCCTACCACCTCCGCCGCCGCCGTCATCTGCTCCCACCCTCACGTCGCTAATTATAGAGACAACCACGAGTTTGAATTAACGACACACGTATGGCACACATAATTACACACACGGCAACAACAACAGCAGCAGCAGCAGCAGCAACATCCCTCACACTAATTATGGCATTTCAATTTCTTTCTTTCTTCTATTTCATCACAACCCATCTCGCCCCCACCCCCCGCAACCATGTTTCTCCACCTCACCGCTATTAACCCTGTCACCAGTAAGCCTCACCAAACACCTGAACACTCCAGCCCCCTCGAAGGAGCTCCTATGTGGTCGCTCGATCTGCTAGAAATAGCAGCTAAGTGTCCCAGAAAGTACACCTTGTTATTCGAAGAAAAAAATTAAAGGGGTGGTCGCGGCTAGAGTGTCTTTGGCCAGGAAGAATGCTGGGATAAGCAACGACACCACCAGCACCTTCACTTTCCCTACCACCACCATCCCCACCCCCAACGCCACCCCGCCAAGTTACGTTCTACATTCTTAGAACAGAACTCAGTGTAATTGTAGTCAAGAATTCCTTGCACTTACTAGAAAAAAAAAAAAGATGAGATGGTCATGGTAGGATTGCTTTCAATCATAGATCTGCTTGGTTAGGCCTACATGGTGGAGGTGGGCTAAACAACAACTTAGGAGTCTCTACGAGGTTTTTTTTGTCCCGCTAAAGATGACAGTCAAAATCCCTAAAAACCATTTTCCAGTTTGAACGATGCAGAAGGCCTTAGGGATAAAAATAAGACGAGCTAGTCTCGGCGCGAATCCCTTTGTCCACAGATCATTTTGGTCCAGGCTGATTAAGGGCCACCCAGGGATTCTCTAACATGTTCGCCTATAGATCTCTTTGATTTCTGTTTTTCTCAACTGGACCCTCATAACCATTCGATGTTTCAAAAAGAAAAAAAACTAAAAAAAAAAACAAAAAAACCCCCAATCCCATTATATTTCTATAATTAAATATTAGGAATTGTAAAAGAAAATTTGTTAAAACATTTCGTGTATTTAACAAGTATAAGCTATTTATTGTGAATGAAATCCTATATAGACCCCTCCCCCCCACAAGGGTCATACGGACCCTGGTTGAGGACCCCTGGGCCTAAACGAAAACAAGAACAACAACGGCGACCAATCAACCAGGACTCTAAGTCCCTTCTCATCACCCAACCTCCACAACCCCTTAAAACACTTCATTCTCTCCCCAAACCTGGAATCTCCTTCCTCCATTTTTATGAATAATACACATCAAACGTTTAAAGAGCGATTATTGAGATATTCGCGTCTAACATTAAATTAATTCTTCGTAAATTGTTGTTGTTTTTGCTTCATGGTTGTTTGGCGATGTGTGTGCGGTGTGCGAGTGTGTCTGTGTATTTGGGTTTATGTGCATTTGTGTATATGCGTGTGTGTGGTGCCTTCCTTGCGTTTGCTTTTCTCCTCTCACTCTCTGTCCAGTCACATTTCACCTCTACATCTCCCTCTCTCTCTCTTTTATTCTCTCTTTCTCTCTTCGTTCGGTGTCACAAACTGTGTTGACAGGCGTACATACACACTCAAGGACACAGATCCACACACATGCACACATACACTCACATGTGTGTGTGTGTGTGTGTAGATATATATATATAAATATATTCATACACATATATACATAGATATATATGCGCATATATACGTGTACGTGTATATATATATATATATATATATATATATATATATATATATGTATATGTCGCAATCTTAATACAGGTGCGTTTACATGTGTAATAATGTTATGTATGTATGTATATATGTGTATATATGTGTATATATATATATATATATATATATATATATATATATATATATATATATATATATATATACATATATATACATACATACATAACATTATTACACATGTAAACGCACCTGTATTAAGATTGCGACACATAACCCATCAAATATATGGCCATACACATACATACGCGTACACACGGATGCTGTAGGCACACGCAATCACATTACAAATGCAATGACACGCATGCAAAGACATTCAGATATACCCATTAACAAACACCAACACACACACAATCATATCTACACATGTACGCATACACGGAGAGGAGAAGAGAATCTGTGTGCGTTCTAGAAACATGCTATGTTTGCGTTTGTAACCTTCTAAATGTAGTTATTGATAATGTTAACGAGATGAAACAATGCAGACGTCCCATGGGATCGAAACCGCCGTCGAAAGATTTCCTGGTACTTCACGATCAATACAGTCAGTCGATCGATAAAACTCTATTGCAATCAATCTATATCGCTAAATAGGTCGGTTGTGGGCGGCGGCGGCGGTGGTGGTGGTGGTGGTGGTGGTGCTGCTGCTGCTAACGGCAGAGAAGAGGAGAGCTGTCTACGTGTTCAAGTTCAAGCGAGCGTTATGCGCGTGTGTGTATACATGTATTACATGTATATATATATATTGGTATATACATCTATAGGTATATGTGTGTATAAATATATGTACATAAATATATATATATATAAGTGTATATATATATTTCTGTGTATATATATGTATCTCTCTCTCTCTCTCTCTCTCTCTCTATATATATATATATATATATATATATATATATATACACATATATATATGTATACATATATATGTGTATATATATGTGTCTATATATATCTGCGTATATATATAAACAATGTTTTAAATCTCTGATTAATCTAAAAGCCATTATAAGGTAGAAAATAGAAGTTGTAAACAACTCTTTAATAAACGTATGACTAAAAGTTTTAGAAAGACCAGCGCTCAAACTTACAATAGCAAGGAAAATACATGTAACTCATAAAATTAAGTTCGATACTGAATTAGAATACGTGTTACAAGCGAATCATACGTCACACTTAAGGATCATACGTAAAATTGTGTACAGAATCTGAAACGAACATTAATTAATTAACCCTACAAAACAGAGTTCGGATGAATTATAATTTATTGATTATATTCTCACTTGCTTCAATCATTAGACTGTGGCCATGCTGGGGCACCGCCTTCAAGGGCTTAAACGAATTAGACGACCCTAATACAATTTTTTTTTTAAAGTCTGGTACTTTTCTATTGGTTTCTTTTGCCTGGCAGTTAAGTTACAAGTACAGAAACAAACCAACACCTGTTCTCTAGTGGTGCGAGAGGCAAAGACACACACACACACACACACACATAGAGAGAGAGAGAGGAACAGTTTGTACATAATTTTTCATGACCTGAAATAATTGTCAGTTAATAAATACACTCACAGCCACATGTACTGAGAGAGAGAGAGAGAGAGAGAGAGAGAGAGAGAGAGAGAGAAAGAGAGAGAGAGAGAGGATGGAACAAGAGAGAATATATATACACATATTACACATATATTTATTTATGAGGGTAGAAATTGATATTAGTCAATTAGAACCAGTGGTCTAGCATATTAAAAAAAAACGAAGATTAAAATTATATTACATACAAAAATAAGAGGAATGACCAGCAAAAGTGGACTCCTATATGCTAGAAATAGATGCCGAATCATCTAACCACGAAAAAAATATATGTTCTCAGTAAAAATTTAGCGACACAACAGACTGTAAAAGGGCAAGACAAATGAAAAAATACTAAATAAATAAAAAAAAAAACGATTAACCTACGTACCATGGTTTCACCTGTTAAGATTTACATAAGTAAATATCTGCAGGATCGTCAGCGTAGTCTGTCGATTAGCGATGCAATTTCCATGAATGTAATTTGTAGAACTCTACACGTGTTCCCTTTTCGGGTGGACGTCCTGTGTCTAGTTCTGGAAATTGCATCGCTAATTGACAGACTACGCTGACGATCCTGCAGATATTTACTTATGTAAATTTTAACAGGTGAAACCATGGTGCGTAGGTTAATCGTTTTTTTTATTTAGTATTTTTTCATTTGTCTTGCCCTTTTA
Organism: Octopus bimaculoides; assembly: GCF_046866305.1. Classification (NCBI taxonomy): domain Eukaryota; kingdom Metazoa; phylum Mollusca; class Cephalopoda; order Octopoda; family Octopodidae; genus Octopus; species Octopus bimaculoides. The sequence continues at coordinate 39,195,902 of NC_142949.1, read as the reverse complement.
CAGTCTGTTGTGTCGCTAAATTTTTACTGAGAACATATATTTTTTTCGTGGTTAGATGATTCGGCATCTATTTCTAGCATAAAGGAGTCCACTTTTGCTGGTCATTCCTCTTATTTTTGCATTACACATATATGTATGCATAGCTATCAATCTATGTAAATGTATGTATATATTTACACACTCAAACTTGCTCTCTATTTCCTCTAATGCGTAACCTTACCTAAATAGATCTCAACTGCGACTAGAAATAAATCTACAACAATGTTACATTTCAACTTTCTGTCTATTTTAAACTTAAATCGTTCAACATTGCTTCTTATTTGAATCAACTTAAAACAATTACAGGTAATTACATACATCGTTTAAGCAACTCCTAGATTAGTTTATTTTAGCTGAATACGTTCAACGTATGAATATGTGTATGTACGTATGTATCTAATCTATCTATCTATCTATCTATCTATCTATCTATCTATCTATCTATCTATCTATCTATCTATCTATCTATATATATATATATATATATATATATATATATATATATATATATATATATATATATATATATATATACATGTATATATAGTTCAAATTTACAGAAACCAAAAGACGAAGACAGGTGTAGGAACAACAAACAGGTATATTAGTTTAACACTCGGGAAGAATGGAAATTTTTTTTACTTTTCGAGCCTACGCTCTTCGACAGAAAGGAATAAGAGAAAAATTATGTAGAGCCTAACGGTTCAACATGATATACACACATAAATAAGTGAATGAACACGTTTATGCATTTATGTGCGTTCTTATGTATTATGTAGGTATGTTTGCATGCATTCCCTTCTTGATCCATCTATATATATATATATATATATATATATATATATATATATATATATATATATATATATATATATATATACATATATATATATATATATATATATATATATATATATATATATGTATGTATATACAATTATTCAATATTAACAGTTTTGTATTAGAAAACCAGGAATTTATACAAGGCTGTAAAAGAAGCGCTCAAACTAGTTGAGACATAGGTACAAAGTTAATTGCAGAATAAAACCGTTAGGTCATCGACTCAAAAAAGCCGTTGCCCACCAATGACCACATATAAGAAGTACAACATAGACCACAAAACCAAATTAGTAAAGGGAGGTCAAAATTTTATACACAAGAATAAAAATCGATTAAAAATACAATAGAGTAATATAAAGGAATAAATAAACAGCGATTAAAAGTTGATTAAAAATATTAGAGACTGGTACAAATACAGTAGAATAAAATATATATATATAGAAACAATATATAGAGAAAAAAATAATACATAGGGAGACGTAGCATAACAGTTCATTCCCTGAGGCCAATAGCCAATAAAAAATTTTCAAGACAAGTAGTACGAAAGATCAACTACCTCCCTCATGACAGCAAATTTAGTAAATAAAATTCAATTTCATAAACAGGAATACCGATGCGCACGGGACAAAACAACAACAGAACATCCAAAGTGTGGCAAAGTAAAATCCAAGTTTCACCATTCCGCAGGTAACATCAGTAAAGTCAAACCATAAACATCATTTACAGTGGATTACGAGTATAGGTGGAACACCAATACAGAACACCTATGGCCATTTCGGGGGTATATCACCGTATTTAATGCACAATAGAGCACAAATTGGTGATAACCCCTTCTTCAGGGTAAAAAAAGACACACAGACATGAACGAAGTCACCAGTCAAATCTTTATTACAGGCTCGAAGGCCTCATTTACAAAGAAGGGGGACATTACAAGGAAAGACAACACAAAACGTGAGGTACATAGATCGAATTATGAGATGAAATGAGTAAATTACAATATGATGATGGAATGGCTTACGAGTCCCCCAAAGCTCGCAGTTTCATTTCACAGTTTTCTTATACAGTTCTTTTTCGAGTCGATGACCTAACGGTTTTATTCTGCAATTAACTTTATATATATATATATATATATATATATATATATATATATATATATATATATATATATATATATATATATATATATATATATATATATATATATATATATATATATACATACATATATATATATATATATATATATATATATATATATATATATATATATATATATATATATGAGTATGTATATATGAGTATGTATATGTATGTTTACGCCATATGCAGTTGCATAGTTTACAAGATTGACAGGCGAATCTTGCACCTTTTCATATGTGTGTGTGTGTGTGTGTGTGAGGGGGTTCTTGGGTGAATATGCAAGTGTACTTCTGCGTGCTGCCGAGGAACAATATAGACAGCAATAGATTTCGCGAAACTTGTCTGAAATAACGCAATAAACGCGTGCACACTCAGGCACCCACTCAAACACACATGCAAACACAACACACGCACTCGCACGCACACACACACACACATGTACACGTCTAACACAGAAAACTTAATAGTTTTTATTGGGTGTCATGTCAAACGTTTCTTGCACTCTAGGCGATCTTTTAGTGGAGTACAGTGGAGTACAGTGGAGTACATTCCACCGAAGTGCGTCCACCCAATCGATCGAATTTTTAAGTCTCCATCAAAATATAGACGGCATTCCAAGAAGTACATGTAGCACTCTAAATAGTAGGTAAAGCATTTTAAAAAGCGTACATGTAACGCACTTATTGAGTACGTGGGAATACATGTGGCACTCCAAAAGAACGAGTGTGGAACTCTCAAGGAGTGCATTTGACTCATCCAGTGAGTAGAGGCATCACTCCTAAAAAATACATGTGGCGCTCCAAGGATATTTCATACTCCTTGGAAGTATACATGTAACTCTCATTTGGTATTGTCACCTTTCCGTTAGTTAAAAGTCCACATTATCGCAGTCGACTCTATATGAGAGGGAGTAGAGATGATACTCCCATGGCGTGTATCTGACATTCTGTCTCATTACACTCGTTCAGACGGACAAAAAGCCAAGCAGACAGACCGTGAAATGGGGAGACAACCAGAGGACACGCACAACCAGACTAACCAGATTGCTAGATGGGCAGACACACAGACCCACAGCCAGCCAGCCAGCCAGCCAGCCAGCCAGCCAGCCAGCCAGACGAATGTATGAATGGTGGCGACCTCCAACACACAGGTTGTCTTTCCATCTTACACCTCTTTAAACAAAAAGCAGTGGCGGGCTTCATTTAAAATCCATCGATTGCATAGTTTACCAAAATACAAAATAGAAAAGAAAAAAAAATCGCAAAAAAAATAAAAAGTAAAACTAGAAAATACAAGAACAAACAATCAGAGAATCGAGAGTAAATTACAGATTGCAATTAGTGACGTGTAAACAAATTAGTTTTAGGATCTTTTGAAGGGGATTTTGTTTTTTAGTGTATGTTAAAAGGGGTTACAAGATGTAAGTGTGCGGTGTTGGTGAAGGAGAGGGAGATGGCGACAGCGGGAAGATGTTATGTTAGCAGTGTGCTTTGTTTGTTGTTGTTTGTGTCCAACTACACTCCTCCACCACCCACCACCACCACACATACATCCTTTGGTGGGGGGTTGGGATGGAAGTATGAAGGAAAGGAGAGAAAGGTGTTGTGTCTGATTCGGTGATTGTTTTCTATGTAAGGATGTGGGTGGGAGTGTGTGTGGGAGGTGGGGTGGGGGTATTTCAGGCTTGTTTTGTCTAACATTTCTTTATTATAGTTATTTATTCGTTTGTTTGTCTATATTTCAAAGTCTATTTTAAATTTTTGTCATTGTTAAAATTTTCATTGAATTGTGTTACTTCCACATGTGTTCTACAAAGACGTACATTATATATATGTGCGTGTACATGTATGTATATATGTGTATATGTATGTATATATGTATGTATATATATATATATGTATATATATATATATATATATATATATATATATATATATATATATATAAATACATGTGCGTGCGTTTGTTGTGTATTCATGTGTACACACATACATATTACGCACATGATTGAATATATATATATACACAAACATGCCTGTGTGTGTCTATGAATGTACTTTTGTCACATGTATGTGTGTGCGTGTGTACGTATATACATCTATGCGTAGTTTTATCGTATACATGTGTTTGTGTATCTGTTTGTGTGTGTGCATATAAGTAAATAAGTTGATAAATGAGAATGATATTTTTTTAACAGAAATTGTCTCTTTTGTCGGCATGATGACACAAACTCGGAATGTTTAATAAATATTTTAGCGTGCTTTGTGGTTATGAATAATTTTTCTGCTGTACACGGATGAATGGTGGTTGACATCTGCTTGTGGAATATCAGTCACTTTGACATAAACTAGTGTTAGGTAAGGTTTAACACGTCAGATTCCAAATATGATTTGCGAGTATTTTCTCTGGATATTTCTAAAAAGTATAATTGCGTTGATTGTCCCTAATTTTTAATAGGTTTCGTCCTAAACCGATCTAACGGATGTCATACGTTTTCAGGTTAGTTATATCCGTAGCAGAGTAACAAATTGCTCAAGACATTTGCCATTCAGTGGACAGAGATTTAGCAAGTGGCAAATATACTTTGCGTGTTGCTACTATTCAGGTTTGTACGATATATTATTGTTTTCATTGTCAATAAATAACATAATTCTAACAAAGTTATGGAGTATTTAACAAGACACAGTGGATAAGATTAAATGGACTAAGGGTTAAAATCTTAATGTGTTAAGGTTTAAAATCCTAAGCGTGCAATGTTTAAGAATATTTTCCTATCTGGGTACTAACGCTAAGCGAATAAGGAGGGTCAAACCACAATGACTTCTTTCCTGATTTTTCTTCATATCCCGGATGGGTTTCAAATAAATTGTTTTTTAAAAAATATTTTCTTGCTAGTGCACTATTAAATTTGTTAGCTACCAAATTGAATGAAGTTTAGTTGTAAGGGATGGCAGAAGTGTATTCATTTAAATTTCTTTAGGATTCTTGCCAGACGGTTGGAAATATGATTTATATATAATAATCATTTAGTTGAGATTAGTATTGACTTGTGTTAATCTAGGTGAAATATTACCGGTAAGTTAATAAAACACTGACAATTAATGTTTAGCAGGTATTTTAAAATATAACAGAAACTTCAACGATAATTATAAACATAACAATGTAAATAATTATCATTCTCTACATAAATGAACTTTCGTGTATTTCGTTCACGTTACCTGATGAGCCTGTAATAGGTGAAGCTCCGAGTTGAGATGTGATATGGACAACTTCAGCGAACGATAAGCAAATATACTCGTATGTATAAATCTTATCTAACAAACGAAAGGGTATATTACCTGACGTAGCGCCTACTTATAAAGTGTTGTCTGAAGGCTCACATTGAGCGAGTAACTCTGATCGGAGACAGAGTAAATCCTCAGCCTCATGCATGCGCGTATGCACCACCCCACGCACACTCATTCATGCTCATGTACAAGCATTGGTTCATCTACGTAATATTGTAGTATGAATATGAATGCCCTCATATGTATATATGCTTGGGTGTGTATAATGTATATACATACCTACATACATATATAATATATATATAATGTACATTATATATATACACATGTACATGTGTGTATATATATATATATATGTATATAAACACACATGTACATGTGTGTGTGTATATATATATATATATATATATATATATATATATATGTATATAAACACACATGTACATGTGTGTGTATATATATATATATATATATATATATATATATGTATATAAACACACATGTACATGTGTGTGTATATATATATATATATATATATATACACACACACATACGTGCGCGTGTTTGTGTGTGAGTGTGTGCATGTGTATGCAACGCATATATAGATAGAAAGATAAATGGATATGTGCGTCTTTGATATGCAAAACTGGTGATGTGTAAGAAGGAAGCTCCACACAAGACAGATCTTCTGCATTCTACATGACAATACAATGTATAGAATTAGGGAAAATAAAAGACAAAAGACAAAAGGGGGAATGTGAGAGGGAGGGAGGGAGAGAGAGAGAGAGAGAGAGAGAGAGAGAGAGAGTGAAAGTGAGGGAGAGAAATTATGTTGGTGTACTTAATAACATTTAAGAAAGTTTTCGATGATGTTGAAGTGAACAATGAAAGGAAGAAAAAAGGACTTAAGAATGTGAGACGAAAGTTAGATGGGTATATAGGGGCAATTAGAGACGATAAAGAGACTGGGATAAATAGAAGGGTATCGGGGGAAGGAAGGAAGGAAGAAAGGGAGGAATGAATAAGGGAATGGAGAGGGAAAGAAAAGGGAGAGGGGTTAGTTTTGAAGATGAAGGTAGGACGTGAAACGAAAGATAGATGTAAGAGTAGAGGGGTATGGAGAAAATGGGAAAGTGAGGAGGAAATAGAAATAAAGAAGGAAAGAAAGAAGGGGAATGAAGGTATCGGATGGAGAAGAGGCTGGATGGAAAACGAAGAGATGTTGTGGAGACGATGTCGTCTAATTTACAAGACGATGATCGTAGAATGTGCGAGGAAAGGGTATGAACGGTGGTGGTGGCGGTTATGAGATGTATGTGCATGTGTGGGTGGGGTGACAAGCAAATATGGAGGTCGTAGGAAGAAAGAAAGGAAATTTGAAAGAAAGACGTGAAGAAAGGAAGGAATAAAAGAGAATGAAATCAGGGAATAAGGTAAGAAGGAAAATTAGGAATAGAAGAGAGAGAAATATTTCAGAGAAAGATGAAAGCAAAATCTTACATAGGTCACCACAAAAACACTAGAAATAGCAGCTAAAACTACCTCTTCTCCAGGTAAGTAGCTTGCTTACCAACCACATGGTTCCGGGTTCAGTCCCACTGTGTGGCACCTTGGGCAAGTGTCTTCTATAGCCTCGGGCCGACCAAAGCCTGGTAGACGGAAATTGAAAGAAGCCCGTCGTATATATGTATATGTATGTGTGTGTATATGTTTGTGTGTCTCGCGTGTCCCCCCCCCCCCCAACCGATACTGGTGTGCTTACGTCCCCGTAACTTAGCGGTTCGGCAAAAGAGGCCGATAGAATAAATACTAGGCTGGGGTCGATTTACTCGACTAAAGGCGGTGCACCAGCATGGCCACAGTCAAATGACTGAAACAAGTAAAAGAGAAAGAGAGACATACATGGTATATCTATTTATCTGCCTACCCCCCCATCTCCGACCCCCCCCCCCCCACCAGTCTGTCTGCTAATTACTGTTGATGACATTACTGATGATGTTGTTCCTGATCATAATGTTAATTACTTAGGCTGCCGCCGTCGTCATCTCTGTTGTTGTCGTTGTTGTTGTTGTTGTTGTTGTTGTTAATTATTTCCGTCACCGTTTACAATGCTATTGATGTTGCTGTTATTGTATTTTAATACAATTGTCTCTGTTCTTTTCTGCTTTCCAAGATGGCAGCTGATCCCACCGACACAACAATACACATACACAGACGAATACATACGTAAACATACACACACACACACACACACACACACACACACACACACACACACACATACACACATATATATATGCATATATGTGTATGTGTACATATATATAAATACATATCCATATATATATATATGTGTGTGTGTATTATATATGTACGCATGTACACACACACACACACACACACGTGTATGTATACGGAGAAAAACAGCAAGAGAGTGACAGAGAGAAAAGAGAAGTATGTGTCTAAATATATAATTGTACCTATATTGATACACACATACACACACATAGATATTATGCATAGACGTTCACATACACTCACATTCCTCAGTATATGTATATTTACGTAAATACTGCATACACACACACACACGCACGCACTCTCTCTCTCATACACACATACACACATTAATATACATCAGCCTTCAACATGAGATGCAACACCAAAGCCATCTCAGTTTGCCGTCTCCAGCCGGCCCAACTCCCACTCAGTGTTCCAAGCGGTAGGGTTTTCAATTCCTTTCTAAAGAATCAGTCAAATATTGGTTTCCAATTTTGGCACAATTTTGGGGTGGTGTAAATCGCCTTCAGAATTATTTAACTATTGGTTTCGAATTTTAAAATCAAGGCCAGCAATTTCATAGTGTGAATCGATTACATCGACCCCAGTGGTCAACTGGCACTTATTTTATTGATCCCGAGAGGATGAAAGGCAAAGTCGACTTCGGCGGAATTTGAACTCAGAATGCCGCTAAGCATTTCGCCTTGTGTGCTAACGATTCTGCCAATTCACCGCCAAAAGAATTAGTTAAATATTGACTGTTCTTTCCTCAAACAAAGATCTTTGACTTAGCAAAACAAATCCAATCTCATTGTATATAGAAATGGACGACGGCTTCTGTTACTGTTATCGTTTAGAGCAGGGCCATCCCAGGTGGAGCAGACCTACAAAGGATCAGAGACGTTCCACTTATAGCTGTCACCGTATTTTCGGTCAGGTCATGCTGGAGTCCCTTGATGATCAACGCCGTTATATCCGTGACGACCCCTTTTTGATTTAAGATATAAGCGTATTACTATCTTGGATTACGTTTTCGTATGCAATCTTTCTTCTCGAAATTTAATTAAAGAAGGTAAGGTGTAATTAGAGGGAGATTTGGTTATTATTTCTAGTAGGTTATTCGACCGTATAGAGACTTCTCGTATGGATTTATTGATTAATCGTAATAAATTTAATAGCTTCTAACTTGAATATGTAACAATTAAACACAATAATATATATATATATATATAAACAAACAAGTGTGTGATGGTATATATATAAAGCTTTCTGTTATTTGCAATAAATTAGCTCATAATGGTTCATAATCGTTTCTGTTTTAAATAAGAAACAATTATTTATCTGACTTGTAGAAGTTAGTGCAATGCATGGCCCAGCTAGGGTCTCACGAGAGAAGGTGATATATAGCAGACTTGGTTGGTAGTGAGAGAGAGAGAGAGAGAAAGAAAGAGGGTGAGAGACTGAGAAATTTATTGAAAGACTGTGAAATAGAGCGAGAGAGAATATTTAAAAGAGAGAGAGAGAGTAAGGAGAGAAAGGGAGAGAGATAGAGGAAATAAGTGAAAGAGACAGTGAGGCAGAGAGAGAGAGAGAGAGAGAGAGAGAGAGAGAGAGAGAGAGAGTGATTTGACAGTGAGAGTGAGAGATCGATTGATCGATAGATAAACAGAGAAATAGATAAAGAAAAAGAGAGTGATTTAGAAAGAGAAAGTATGAAGATATACATATAAGAGAGTGAGAGATTGTCAGGTAGAAAGGGAAAAATAGACAAAGAGAAGTAGAAAGGTTTAAAAAGAGAGATAGAGAGTGAGAGAGAGAGAGAGAGAGAGAGAGAGAGAGAGTGTGTGTGTGTGTTAGTGAAAGTTTGGGAGTGGCAGAGATAGAGAAAGAATGATAAAATAGATAGATAGAGAAAGAGAGAGAGAGAGAAAGTGAGAGAGAAAAGGAGAGAGAGAAAGTAAGAGAGAGAGAAAGCGAGAGAGAATGATTCCAGTCTTAGACCAAAAAGGACGTGTTAGAACAAAGTAGGTCTTTGAAATAAGGAGGTAGGAGAGATTCTTACCTAAATGGCTCCGTCTCACATAAGGAGTCAAGTCTGAAATAGAGAGTTAGGCGTTGATAAGGAGTCATGTTTGTATTTTAGATAAATTATTAATATTATTATTGTTATTATTATTTATTATAGATATTGTTGTTGTTATTGTTACGTTTCAGCCATTATCATTGCAATTTATAATGCTAATAAAAAATAATAAAAAAAAAACATGAAGAATTTTTCTTTCTTGAAACAAGAATCAAGTGCATCTGGGTGAACATGCAGAAAAAAAAGTGTTCAAGGTTAAGGGGGAAAAAATGTGCAAAGGGTTTTATCGTTATTATTATTATTATTATTATTATTATGATTAATATTTATTTTCCTGGAGCAAAAAAAAAAACAGAAGAATTTATTAAGACTGTTTTTGATGAAAGAATTAGGTCTTAACAAAAATATAGGCTGATTCTCACTCCTCCATTCCACTTGCCCTCTTTTTACCGTTTTGTTGTTTCATCATCACTATCATCATCATCGTCATCATCATCATCCTCAGCATCATCATCATCTTCAGTATCAATATCAACAGCATTATAGACTCCATTACAAGAACAATGACAAAGATGAGGTGGGGTTTGGGCTGGGCTGGTGAGTGGGGTGTGAGGGAGGGGGTGGGGGGTGAAAGTAGAAACATGAAAACAAAGTGTGAACACAGGTGTCGCTGGTATTGGGTTTACACGTGAATGTTGGTTGCACGAGTACACACACACACACACACATATGTTGATACATATATATATATACAGATATATAAATACTTGTATACATACATACATACATACATATATAGGTATATTTATACATATACATACATATGTATATATATACTATATATAAATATATACACTGTGTCTATATATATGTATATATACTGTGTACATACACACACATATATGCAGATATAAACATGTAGAGTTATATCTCCATATTCGTACGCACACATATTTGTATATATCTGTATATATATATATATATATATATATATATATATATATATATATATATATATATATATATATATATATATATATATAGTTTGATACATACACATCATAAGTGTGTGTGTGGTGTAAGTAAGGCAGTCAGGTTGCGAAGCCAATCTCCAAGGGCAACAGGGGAGACAACTGAATATGATGCAAACGTGAAACGAAGAATGGAGTCAACGAGGTTGTAGTTCCTGCCGAGAGTATAATGTTCGAAGACGGTATGAGACGACGGTACTGGAATTGGTAATTCTAATTTTTATTGGTGTGGAGGAAATGCTTGGCTGAAACATGCTCTGGTGATAATGCAAGTCTTACAGCCGAACACTCATACGTCGTCTTCGACAAGAGAGGCCATCATTTATATATATATATATATATATATATATATATATATATATATATACACACACGCATACATACATACATACATACATACATACATACATACATACATACATACATATATATATATATGTGTGTGTGTGTGTGTGTATGTATGTATAGACGTAACAGTGACAAGTTGAAGAAAAAGTACTCAATACCAAAGGTGCAATATCGATCATTTCAAATCGCTGAAACCAAACTGACTGGACTGAAACATTTCCACAGGCAGCCATATTGCACCTGGTTCACCAGTCAGCCTTTGTGTTGATTCCGAAGTGCTTCACTGACCATAGTCAGTGTAATATATGGACGTGTTGGAACAATCATACCAATCTCAGTCCTTACATCTGTCTGGTATCTATTTCAACAATCGCTGAATTATATATATCGACATTTTTCTCCCAAATTCAATCACTGTTCTACTTTGTATTGCTTTACGCAAACAAACTAAACACACATGCATATAAACACACGCATACATACACACATATGTATATATATATATATATATATATATATATATATATATATAATATTGTTATACATCGCTGGTCACAATGCGCTTTCAATTCTTAAGTAATTGCACCTGTCTTTTGTATGTTGTCTCCAATCGTTTAATTGTAGAGGGAAGGAAATATATAAAAAGATGCAGGAGAGAGAGATGGTCCTCTGTTGGTCTGAGTTTAGGATACTTAAGCCCAAGATTGGTTGCACAATGACAAAATGTATATAGAAGACCACAGAAAACCTTCAGCAACCACTTTAGTTGATTAGGAATGAGTGAAATGTCGCCTATTCGGGTCTGTGAAATTGACAATGGCCTCAAGCTGATAATGAATAGAGCAAAGTGCTCAGGGAAGCGAACTTATATTATTATTATTATATTTATTATTATTATTATCATCATCATCATCATTATTATTACTGTGGCCTGGTGGTTTAGGTGTTGCATTCCCGATCACGAAATTGTGGGTTCGATAACCGGACGGCGCGTTATTTTCTTGAGCAAAACACGTTCATTTCACGTTGCTCTGCGATCACTTCGACACCTGACGTGTGGTGTCAGACTTGTGCACCTGTGCAGACGATGTCGACATTGGAGTGAGAGGGAGAGCGCACAGTACATACATTTGATCACTGCAAACAAGTCGTACTTTTGTGAAGGGCGTTCAACAGATGCTGGACACGACTCGTACGTCGTCTCCGATGGGAAAGTGCATCATCATCATCATCATCGTTATTATTATTATTATTATTGTTATTATTATTACATACTGAATGATTTAATCTGCTTGTCTGAAGCATCCGTAAAGAATAACATGGATGGATTCTACCCAAAAGCAGGATGAAGGCTATCACTGTTTTTACCGGCAAACAATAAATAAGGCCGTCGCGAAACGAGAAGAAAAAGAAAAGAAAGGAGAAAGTGAACGAAAAAGAAAAACAAGAATCCGATTCCTTTACTTTATTTTTGGTAATAGTTGTTCCAAAGTTCAGAACTCAGAAATGAATATGATTAAGACAATTCGAGTGAGAGGAGTCAGCTGTCAAAATGGACCACACAAAACAAAAGCAAACCACAATAAACAAACAAACAACGAAGAAAACAAAAAGACTTAACGTAGGAATGAAAAAAAAAGAAAAGGAGAAAAAGAAAGGAAGAAAGCAAGGAAGAGAAAGAAAGAAAGCGTGGAAGAAAAAGAAAGAAAGATAGAGATTGGATGATTGAAAGGAAATTTGTCATAATTGATCTATGGCACTGTCAGAGGGTGCTGTGAACAACAACAACAACAACAACAACAACAACAACAACAGCAGCAGCAACAGCAACAACAATACTAACAACGACAGCATTAATACATTGTTATCAATCGAAGAAAACAAAATTAAGCAAAACACACAGACACACACACACACACACACACAAGAAAATAAGTAAATAAAATCAAAATGAAAGTGAAGTAAATAAATAAATATGTAAAAAAAAAACAGAAAAAGATAAAAATGAAAAATAAAAATGTAAAAAACGAAGTCAATAAATAAATAAATTCTTTGGAAAAATTAAAAAACAAACCAAATAAACCGACTCTTGAGAATAGAAAGAAATGGTAGAATTCGTTTAAGATATGCAAATTTATTCGCCATTTTCAATAGTTTGTAAACAGTTCATTCGGGGTGGTTTCAGGGTGGTTAAGAGGGTGGTTTGGAGGTGTTAACATGTTTTCACAATGGCCTCCACAAATAAATGAGTTAACCCATATACATACATACATACAGGTATATGTAAGTATGTACGCATATTCTAGGCCTCTCTGTCTCTCTCTCTGCATATACATGCATGTATTTATGAGTATATATCTATATATATATATATATATATATATGTGTGTGTGTGTGTGTGTGTGTGTGTGTGTGTGTGTGCGTATATATATATATATATATATACACACACACATATATACATACATATATATGTGTATATATATATATGTATATATATCTGTGTGTGTGTATATATATATATATATATATATATATATATATATATATATATATACATGTATACATATATATATGTATGTTTGACATATGTATAACATGCATATGTTTGTGTATATGAATGGATGCATGCATTTATGTATATATATTTATACACACACACACATATATATACACATATATATATACACATGCACACATACAAACGTATAACTATGTGTCCGTATACAAAAACATATATACACACGTTTGTGTGTTTGTGTGTGTGTGTGTGTGTAGTGCATATATAAACTAATTTGCTTCTATTAAGCACACTTTTTGGTCAATTGGTTAATAGCTCTCAAACATATAACTTTCCGGTTCTTTAAGAGAAATCCCAGTTGGACATTTCACGGTTCAGTGCCGTTCACAAATCTATTTTAAAAATACATATGACGGGGACAATACCGTTTACCATATTTCGGTAATTCCATAAGCAGTACAAACTGGGCAGTATACGGAAGAAGGTATAAGTCAAGGACGGACGATTTGGTCAGCTATTAAACGTGTTCTCACGCCACCTCGCCCTTACTTTAAACACCATTGGGACTCTGGCACATTTTGACCTTCATTCATGAATTGTCGATTCCCCTCTTTTCCTTTCTCTCTCATTCCAGCTCCAGAATTCTGAGTTTCATACATTTTCCCTCTCCACTACTCTCCATGGCTGTCTGTCTGCCTGCCTGTCTATACACCCCCGTACACACACACACACACACACACACACATATATATATATATATGCATATGCCTATACATATACATTTATATCCGTCTCAGCAGTTCCTTCTTACTCCCCACATGGTCTTTTTCAGGTCTTTTTATCATTCATTTGTCCTCATCCTAAGCGGCAAAATTATTCCCTGTCTTTATATGTCTCGTTCAGTCTATATCTATATCTGTGAACTTGTGTCTCTGTCTGTCTGTCTTCTATCTCTCTCTCTCTCCTCACTGTATGTGGCCGAGTATTATCCTGATGGGAGAACACCTTTCGTCTTGATATCAAAAATGGTCGTTTTTCTTCTAGCGTTGGCGTCGATGAATGATTGAATGACCAAATTCAAGCTTCTCTGTTAGTTCCTCAACGGTTACAATGGGATTTTGTTCCACCAGGGTTCGCAGGACGTCCTCGTCGAGCTCTACAGCTCTTCCAAGACAATGCTTATCTTCTAGGCTGTAGTTTCCGGCTCGGAATTTCTGGTGCCGTCGTTGACACAGTCTTATGCTTATTGTCCGATCCCCATAGACTGCATTATTATTCCTCACACTTTTATAGCAAGTTTATCCCGTGCCCCTCCGACTTTTAGTTCATGCTATTGAAAAAACCGGATTATTTATGGGATGACCCAATATTTGCACATATGTATCCACGTGCACATTCTATCTATCTATCTATCTATCTATCTATCTATCTTAAAGATAAACAGATCAATACATACATACATACATACATATATATATATATATATATATATATATATATATATATATATATATATATATGTATGTACACACACACACATACATTTGTACACAGACACATAAGTATACAGATTAACATATACTCATATATGCATATATGTCTTATTCCCATCTGTAAATACGAGACAGTTGCAAGAGAAATACCTAGCCAAGGATAAACCTCTGTACCTGGCTTTCGTTGACATGGAGAAAGCCTTTGACAGGGTCCCCCGATCCCTTATCTGGTGGTCAATGAGGAAACTTGGGATAGAAGAATGGCTAGTGAGAGCTGTGCGAGCCATGTACAGAGATGCGGCCAGTAAGGTGGGGGTTGGAAATGAGTACAGCAATGAATTCCGGGTAGAGGTAGGGGTCCACCAAGGTTCCGTCCTCAGCCCCCTATTATTTACCATAGTCCTCCAGGCAATCACAGAGGAGTTCAAGACAGGTTGCCCCTGGGAGCTCCTCTATGCTGATGACCTTGCCCTAATTGCGGAGTCACTATCAGAACTAGAGGAGAAGTT
>NC_142949.1:39172831-39175331 GCF_046866305.1 Octopus bimaculoides | reverse complement strand
GCGCGCGCACACACACGTGTTTGTCTGCATTTGTCCGCCACCACCGCTTGACAACCGGTATTGATGAGTTTACGCTGTCGTAACTTAGCTGTTCATCAAAAGAATCCGATGGATTAAGTGCCAGCCTTTAAGAAAAATAAATACTGGAGTTGATTCAGGTATTTATTCAAGGTGGTACTCCAGCTTGACCACAGTCTAATGACCGAAGCAACTAAAACATAAGATATATATAGATATATACATGTGTATATGCATTTATGTCTGTCTGTCTGTCTATATGGGTCTTGCGCGCGCGTGTGAAAATCTGTGTGCAGGTGCATCGTTGTGAATTAATATACAAAATCTGCAGCCCTTCTTAAGGGTTGTGGGCTCTGTAACATGTTGCGGGCCCAGTTACCCTTTGTGCTTGTTGCAGGGTGTGTTAGTGAATCTTTTCGTTATTCTAGCTACATCGCGTTGGAAGGCGGCCATGCTGGGGCACTGCCTTTAAAGGGTTTAGCCAATCACACTGACCCCTGTACCTATTTTAAATCTATTGCTTCTTCTGTCGAGCTTCTTTGGTCAAACGGCTTCATTAGGGAGACGTCAACAAACCAACACACATTGACAAGTAGCAAGAGACAAACACAAAGTCACACGTACTCAGCATATAAGTGTGTGTATATGTATGTTCGTGCATAGTTTTGTGTGATTATATATACACACACTCACATATGAATGTATGTGTATGCAAGCCTATATGTACGTGTGTAAATGTTTGCATGAATATGTGTGTGTGTGTGTGTGTGTGTGTGTGTATATATATATATAAATACATTTATGTAACTATATGTATGTGTGCATGTATGTGTGTATATATGTTGTTTATTGCCACAACAGTCAGTTAATTGTCGATTTTTCTGTCTGCATTATAAATTAATATAAATAACAACGATGATGATGATGATGATCGATCAATAATATTAATAATAATAATAATAATAATAATAATAATAATAATAATAATGATGATGATGATGATAATAATAATGGTGTCACTCACATAAACACAGTCTGCTGTGTCGTATTTCCGTTGTAAACAAACATGATTAGTGCGAGGAATTACCAAACATTGGAAGTGAAGGTGAGAGAGGAAAAGATGAGAAAGTGATAGAAGGAGTGAGCAAGAAAGAGAGAGAGGGAGAAACAGAAACAACACGAGATAGACAGAGAGGGAGTGTGAGGCAGAGAGAAAGAGAGAGAGAGAGAGAGAGAGAGAGGGTGTATGAAGGAGACGAAGGGGGAGTAAGAAGTGCAGCGAAAGAGAGAGAAAAATCGAGACGGTGCAAGTGGCAATGGCGAGACAGAGAGAAAGAGGGTGAAAAGAGGAAGTAAGAGGTGTGTGTGTGTGTGTGTGGAGGATTATATTGATTTTCTTTGATAGTTAAAAGGCCTCAAATTTAAGGAATGGTTTTAATCGATAACATCGATTCCAAGAATTGACTGGTGCTTTATTTTACCGATCCCTGAATTTTAAAATGCAAAGTTCACCTCAGTAGGGTTTGAACTCAAAACTAAACAACGAAAGACAATTTTTTTCCCATATTTCTCCTCGTTAAGAATTCAGCCAAATGATTCATATCTAATTTAAGCCTAAGGGGTTCCACAATTTAATGTTTAGCATTATAAAAACAAACAGCCCTTGCATAATTGGTTCGTTTATGGTTCCTATTTTAAGCCCAAATGTCCCCCGCTTTTCTAATCTGAGGATTAGTAGTATGAAACCCCCTTTAGGTACTTGATCGGTTTAAGGTCCCTATTTTATCTTTACCAGAAAGGATAAGATGCAAAAACCCTGAGAAAATGGGTGAGGTGTATGTCTGAACTTTGTATTATATAAAATCAACACGGAGAATAATTATGTTTTCGGGGATTTTTTAATACCATTTTTGACAATGTTTATTGAATTATATTTTAAGGTAATAAATATTAACTCGGTTTGAAAATTAATAAGCATTTCATCATTGTCGATAAGCACAAAGAAATTTGATAAAAGTTAAATTAGAACTATTTAATGTATTCCACATTTTCTGATGTTACGGAAAAAATATACTTTCAGACTTACCTGGCATATATGACAGGTAACGCCGCTCGAGTATAACACACACACACATACGTACACACATACATAAATACAAAATTATACTTCATGTTTGAGGGTCTGATGAAGCTAAGATGTTACTCAAGCACTCCGTTATGAGTCTACCACCACCTATAGCGGAAACAGCTGTAAGCTAATGTAGTTGATAAGATGATCGTTTATTCCTTTGCTATTTCTTTACTCACGCACACACACACACACACACACACACATATATATATATATATATATATATATATATATATATATATATATGTGCATGTGTGTGTGTGTGTGTATTTCCATGCCTTTTATTTTTCATAATCGATCTTGCGCTAATCCCCGACCGTTTCTTGTAATCCATCCTTATTAATCCCCCAC
>NC_142949.1:39122831-39140331 GCF_046866305.1 Octopus bimaculoides | reverse complement strand
GCACACAAATGTAGGGTACGGCACAGCATGCAATCGAAACCAGATAAACACACACACACACACACACACACACACACACACACACACACACAGAGGCATACATAAAAAAACAGCGTTTAGATATCAAAATACAACGAATGAATGACAATTGTATAGTTCGTTAGATACACAGCCACACACACCTGCAGATGTATACATACATGTGTGTGTATATATGTGCGTGTGTGTGTTTGTGTATGTGTATGCATGAATATAAAAATTATGTGTTTGCAAACGCACACACACACAAACTGATAAGCACAAATTGATAATTGGTAAAATGTACAGGTATTAACTCTCACACGCACACACATTATTCACATGCACATACATAGACCCGTAGAGGCATGCGTACAAACAAAGCTATATCGTATACTATCATACATATATACATACATGCACACACACACACACACACACATATGCATATTTTAGTCAAATATAGAGTGCTGGGTTCGTTACGAGGGAATAAGTGGTGAAGACAAGAATATGTTTGCGTCTTTTTAACCAAAATAATAATAATAATAATGATGCCGATAAGGTGAGGAGGGGTGAACCTACCTGCCTGCGCCATGGTCGACCACCGTGGGCTGCATCCAGTTCCTTGCAGGAGGTAAATGTCCAGAAAGCGGTTCTTCTTTCATCGGTGGTAGCTGGACAGACACTCGCCGCTGCACAGTGTCCTGAAGGGTGAACATCAAAATGTCAGCCCCCTGCTCATAGAAGAGAGGGGTGCCAGACGGGGTCTGTTTAGTGAGAATTTTCCCTGATTTTCGGGAACAACTTTTTTAAGAATCTGCTTTTACACACTTTCGATTTCCGACAGTGAAAAAAATTCTCCGTCAGAAACGAACAAAAAAAAAAAAAGTAATAAATAAACCAAACAAAAATATGGACCAATTTCAAAATGAGGCGTGTGTATATTTATATATTATATGTAATTATTCATACATGTATATTTGTATATATAATATATATATATACATATATATAAATTATATATTTATTATTATTTTTTCCTTGTATTTTCTTTCCTTTTGTAACGTATCCTGTGTCTGCATTTATCTTACATTTTTCGTCAAATCCCACTCATATACATGGATATATATATATATATATATATATATATATATATATATATATATATATATATATATATATATATATGTATGTATGTATGTATGTATGTATATGTATGTATATATGTATCTATACGTGTGTGTGTGTGCTTCTATGTGAATGTATCCTATATCTTAATGTGTTTATATATAAACAACGTTGTTGACTTTGGTATGGTGCCGAATATTGTTATTGTTGTTGATGTTGTTATTGTGGTTCCTGCTGTGCCGGGTTATTTATTTTCATTAATTTATATATTCTATTTTACATCTAGCTTTTTCTTCAATTTCGTATTCATAAAATTTAGCATAAACACCATTATTTTTATTATTATTATTAATAGTAATATTTCAATTAATATATATATATATATATATATATTAATTACAATATATATTATTTATGTATGTATATATTTGTTGTCTATTATCACTTTTTCTTTATTATTATTATTATTATTATTATTATTATTATTATTATTATTATTATTATTATTATTATATTTTCATTCAATTAATAAATGCATATGTTGATATATAAACATGTATATGTATATTCATGTATGTGTTTTTGCTTGTTTGCATGTGTGTGTGTGTGTGTGTGTGTGTGTGTGTCTAAGTGTGCGTGTGTATTTATATACGTGTGTGTGTTGTTTGTTAGCTTGTAATAAAGAATAAACACAAGTGGTGTGCCGTTGTAAATGGAAGCCTGTTTTTCATGAGTTTGTGTTTACGTTTTTCGCATTCCCCAAAGTAAAAATATAAAAACAAATGGAAATAGATGACGCTGTGAGCGGCGGTGGTGGTGGTGGTTGAAGAAAATTACAATTAAAATTTACAATAATTTACAATTTTCTTTACGAATTCATATATTTCTCCGTTGTGTTTTTCTTCTTCTTCCTTTATCGCTTTATACAAATAAATACATGTAACAATATTATATATATATCTATATATATATTATTATTATCATTATATTGTATTATATGTGTGTCAGTATGTATATATATATATATTACATATTACAGTTGTATTTAAATTCCACATATATAAACGTGTTGTATATATATATATATATATATATTAATATATATATTTAATATACATATATATCAATATATATATTATATTATATACATATATATATATATATTTTACATATGTGTATTTCGTATATATTCCACAAGATATTCCAATGGAACCAAACGAAATGGTAGAACCAAGTCACCAAGCTGTCTTCGTGTTGTCCTTTCTGTTGTTATTCTTTGCTGTTTTTTTATTTTTGCTGTTTTTGTTCTTGTAGTTCTTGTATTTAGGAGTTTTGCTTCTGTTATTTCGGTTTCTTTATGAGCCGCCGCCGCCGCCGCTGCTGCTGCTGCTGCTGCTGCTGCTACCGTTGCTGCTGCTGCTGGTATTATTATTATTGTTGTTGTTGTTGTAGTTATAGTTGTTGGCTGTTCCTGCTGCTGTTGCTGTTGTGGTTCTTCCTGTAGTTGTTGTTGTCGTTTAAATTTCCAGGTTAGTACAATTAATTTTCACTGTTATATACTCTGTGTGTGTGTATATATATATATATATGTGTGTGTGTGTGTGTGTATAAACACTTGTATGTATATATGTCTGTATGTATGTGTGTGTATTTCGTGTTTGATCCCTAAAATAAATAGGCGTGGGCAATTCAGGGGACAGATAGATAGATAGATAGATTAAACGAGAATAAGGGTGTGGGTTAGGGTGGGAGAGGGTGTTGTTAGACTGGGAATCCTAAAGCTCCGTGTGTTGCGTGGCTGGTGCGAGGTGTTTGAAATCGGGGTGCAATTGATGACGACGACGACGACGATGATGATGATGATGATGACGATGACAATAATGACAAAGATGGAAGTGACAATGATGCTGATGATGATGGAAGCAGTGTCGATATGGATATAAATGTATATGCACAAACATATATGTGTATATACATCTATATATATATACACACACACATGGATATGTGTGTGTTTACGTGCGTCCAAGAATTATAGAACTACATAAATTCTTCATCTATATATATACATATATACACACACACATATATATATATATATATATATATATATATATATATATATATATAGTGTAGTGCCGTAGATATGAAGGGTGGATGTTTACGTACGCGTCCGCTTCAAGTGTGTATATGTGTGCGCTTGTCCGTTCCTTGTTTTCGAGTTAAAAAAGAAACGATGCTGCTGCTGATGATGATGATGATGCTAATGACTAACGATAAGGCTAATGATGACGACACTGATAGATGATGACGATGATGCTGATGGAATGAATGAGGGATGGGATGAGGAAAGAAGAATAATGAGTGATTACTAAGTGTGAGGTGTGTGTGTGTGTGTGTCGGACCGGGTGAGGTGGGCTGTGTTTGTTTTTGTTTTTCTCCTTGTTTTTGTTGTTTTTCTTCTCAAGTGTGAGTCGTGGATTGCTTGAGAAGCGAACCGAGTTCCGATGACATTGCGTCTGCTCCAGCCAGCCTCAGCGGTATAAGAAGGTCGGTGTGTGTTTGAATGTGTGTGTGAACCGGAGAAGCCTCTATCTTGTTAAGTTATTCTGAAAGTAGAGGAGGTGTGGTAGCAGAAGCCGTGGTGGCGGTATGAGGAAGCGAGCAAACAACGAAGACAGAGGCGGGGGGGGGGAGACAGGGAGGTAGAGAGAGAGAAAGAGAGAGAGGGGGAGAGAGGAGAACTATTATAAAGGCCTGATGGCTGATGGCTGGTGTTTATGGCAGTGGGAGGAGAAAGCAGGGGAGGATGAGAGAAAGAGAGAGAGGGAGGGAAAGCGGGAGGGGTAAACCGAGAGAGAGAGGACGAGAGGAGGGGATGAAGGTAGATAAATAGAGAGAGAGAGAGAGAGAGAGAGAGAGTGAGAAACACATAAGGGCTGAGTGGTGGTGGCGATGGTGTTAGAGCTGGGATGTGAAGGCTATGAAAGGGGGAGGCAAGGCAGGGCAGGGCAGGAATTACACTAAGAGAGAGAGAGAGAAGGAGAGTAATAAAGAGAGAGATGGCTTGATAGGTATATGTGTGTGTGTGTGTATGTGTGTGTGTGTGTGTGTGTGTGTGTGAGGCTGCTAGCGACTGGTTCGTGGTGATGGTGGTAAAGGGAGGTGAGGAGGCGGAGGAGGAGGAGGAGGAAGTGAAGAACTAAAAGGAGGGTACGAAGAGGGAGAGTGAGAGAGAGAGAGAGGGAGTAATAAGAAGCTGCAGCAGCAGCAGAACAGAGGCGGAGGAAGAGAGGGAGAGAGAGAGAGAGAATGAGAGAGAGGGAGAGGGAAAAACAGAAAGGGAGAGACAGAGAGAGGAGGGAGGGGTTAGTTAGGAACCTATGACCAGCGTCGGTCTAAGAACGTGCATGTGTGTGTGTGTGTGTGTGTGTGTGTGTGTCTATGTAATGTGTGTTTATATACATATACACACACACACACACACACACACATTTGTATAGGTACATATATATACACTTACAGATATATGTGTACGCGTGTGCGCCCCTGTGTAAGTATGTACATGTTCACATATGCATATATATATATATACATACATACATATACATACATAGATATATATACATACATGTATACAATTTAATATATTGTTTAACCTCAGGTCAAACTATGATCCAAAGCGCTCCAGCTGAGACCACCCCACCGCCGTGCATATCAGGGTGTAACGCTGTCCAATGTTAGCGTGATTTGAAGGGTGTGGTGGTGGTGGTGGTGGAGTATTTGGCTGTTGTTTCTAGCAGTTTGAAATGACTACATAGTATTTTGGTCAACGATGCTGTTGACATTGTTGTAAGTTATTCGTGGTTCTGTCGGTGCTGTTGTTGTTGATGATGATGATGATGATGATTATGACGACGATGATGATGGTGATGATGGACAAATATTATTGTTGTTGTTATTGGTGAGTGTTTGTATTGTTTATTTTATTTAACCCACCCACGCCCACCTCGGTCAATCCAGCTCCAGTAAAATCTATATTCAAAGCCGTTCCGGCCGTGACACTGCCGCCTTATTTATTTCAAGCACTACATTTGTCTAATGTATCCCTGTTTTTAAAGACTTCAAATGTATGACTTCAAAAACAGGGATCTGGCTGCTATTTCTAACAGATCGATTGACCGCCAAGACACTCCCTCTTAATGAAGTGTTATTCTTGTGATCCTATTGACCAAAGGACGTTCCCTCCCGTGACCATCCTGACTTTCTTCGTATCAGGGTCCGCATTATCGAATACATTTTATTTTTTAAACGGGGGGGGGGAGGATTTCACGGAGATTTGGCTGCTATTTTTAGTACAGCCTGCGACCACATACAAGATCACACGTTGACACGTTGGTGTTGCTGCTGTTGTTGTTGATGTTGTGGTTTCGCCCCCAGGTTGACCCTGGTCCACTTTCACTCATGTTTAACGAGTCCCATCTGCGTTTACTCCTTTTGGCCCCTAAGTCTAGCTTGGACTGCATTATCTAAAGTGTCATTTATTCAAAATTTAAACATGATGACAGCATTCCTCTTTCTCTTAATCTTTGCGATCGCGTATATATATATATATATATATATATATATATATATATATATATATATATATATATAATATATATATGTGTGTTTGTGTTTATATACACACACACATAGACGCAAATATATATATATATATATATATATATATATATATTTGCGTCTATGTGTGTGTGTATATAAACACAAACACACATATATATATTTATATACTTATATACAAATACACATATATATGTGTATATATGCGTGTTTTTATATGGGTACGTGTAGATCTGGGGGTGATACACGTGTATATGTATGTGAGTGTATATATGGATCTACGTAGATATGATATATATACATACATATATATATGTATGTATGTATATATATATGTTTGTGTATGTATGTGTGTGGTAAGAAGCTTTGCTTCCCAACCACATGGTTCCGGGTTCAGTCCCACTGCGTGGCACCATGAGCAAGTGTCTTCTACTATCGCCTCGGGTCGACCAAAGCCTTGTCAGTGGATTTGGTTTATGAAAACTGTAAGAAACCCGTTGTGTTTATATATATATATGTATATATATATATATACACATATTTATGTGTTTGCCTTTGTGTCTGTTTGTCCCGTCACCGTCGCTTGACAACCGATGTTGGTGTGTTTATGTCCCCCAAAACATAGCGGTTTGGTAAAACAGACCAATAGAATAAGTACTAGAGTCGATTTCTTCGATTAAAGGCAGTGCTCCAGCACGGCCGCAGTCAGATGAGTGAAACGTGTAAAAGAGTAGAGTATGTATATATATATATATATATATATATATATATACAAATGTGTGTATGTGTTTATATTGATTGGCCGAAAGTAAATTTGTATGCTCGTGTGTGTATACACACGCCTGCAGACACATTATCTATCTATCTACATATACGCTTCGAAGTGCTCACGGATGTTTAGCCCCAAGTCAACACCGCTCGATCTGTCGACATGTGATCAAAGACATTCCAGGCATGGCTGTCTCGACTTTCTAGGGTTACGCCCTCTGGTTACATTATCCAACTCTTTCTTCCTTCTCTTACGATAATCGAATTGTGATGTAAGGGAAAATAAACTGTGACTTCTAGCAGGTCGAACAACCGTGTACGTGTGACTATTTGTCCTATGTACCCGGCCGCGAGCCAGAATCTGTTTGGGGTCCGGGTTTGTGTGCGTATATACACATACACGTTTGTATGTGTGCACACAAACACAAAACTTTCACACAGACACACAATAAATAAATATATATATATATATATATATATATATATATATATATATATATATACACATATAGGCGTGGCAGTGTGGTGAGAAGCTTGCTTCACAAACACATGGTTCCGGGTTCATTACCCTGGCGTCTTTTACAACAGCCTCCGGCCAACCAGAGCCCTGTGAGTGGATTTGGTAGACGGAAACTGAGAGAAGCCTGTCGTATATATATACATACATATATATATATATATATATATATATATACACACACACACATTTGATGCAATCAGTGGTGGGGATGTACATCATTTTAACTATTATCGCCATATGGGTTTTGATGCTGTTGTTGTTGTTGTTGCGGTTACTAATTTTCAAAACTGGTTTATTTTATTTTATTTGGTAATAAAGACAGTGACGACGAAGGCGGTGGCGGTGTCGGCAGCGGGAGTGGTTCCTAGAGTTTGGTGGTGGTGGTGGTGTTGATTACGTTGTTGTTGTCGCTGCTGCTATCGGTGGTGCTGGTGAGTGTGTTGGCGGGGTGGTGGGGGTGGCGGCGGTGCCGGCCTCGACGGTCGTCGTCGTAGTCGCCATGGTGATGATGCTTGACGGAAGTGGAGTACCGACCGCTCGATGATCTCAGTATGTTGTTCTTCCAGTTGTTGTTGTTGTTAGAGCTATTAGTATAATCATCATATCCGTTGCCATTGTTGTTGTTGTTGTTTTGATATCCTTAAACAAGTTATTACCATAATCTTTATCATCGTCATTATTATTATTATTATTATTAATATTGTTGTTGTTGCTACATTTTTAGATAATGGTTAATAGTCGAGTATTTTACACCAACATTATTACTAATGCTTCACATATGTATGTATGTATATTATATACACACATGTACACATACACACATGTACACCCGTTCCAATCCATACGTCTAAGCCATGTCAGCATGTAAAGTGGACGTTAGATGATGATGATATATATATATATATGTGTATATATATTTATATGTACACGTACATATGTGTGTCTATGTATATATATACATGTGTGTATGAAATGAATGTATATGTGCGTATATAGTGCGTGTATCAGTCAATTCATGTATGTATGAATAGCTCAGGAGTGGCTGTGTAGTAAGAATCTTGCTTACCGACCACATGGTTCCGGGTTCAGTCCCACTTACGTGGCACCTTCCTTGGAAATTATATATATATATATATATATATATATATATATATATATATATATATATATATATAATGAATCTATCTATTACAAGCACACACACACACACATATTTGTCATATATATATGTATACATATATATAAATATATATATACACCCATTTATGTCTAGCTGTTACATACATACATACATACATACATACATACATACATACATACATGTGTGTGTTTGTGTATATATGTATACACACACACGCACGCGCGGATGCGTAACCTAATATATTCAGTTTTACGCTATCCAGTGTTAAACTCCTTTTCCAAGATGTCACTTCTACGAAATGTTTTTGTTTTGGAACGAAATTCTAATAAACTATCAAGACTTGTAAATAAAACAGCTGATACGAAAATCAATGGTGTTAAGAACATCACCAGCAGCAACACCACCACCACCTGCAGCAGCAGCAGCAACATGATCAGCATCACAAGCAGACAGCGGGGAGTGTCTACGTGCTCACGGGATCGGCGCTAGAAATAGCAACTAAATCTTCCTCTCGTATCAGACTATTTCGTGTTCAAAAGAAAATAAAACTAAAAAGAGAACCAAGAGCACACTGGAATTATGTTGTCTTAGATACACATGGCAGTGGAATTGTAATAGTAGTAGTAGTAGTTAATGTTATTGATGTCAATATATTAGTAGTATTATTTACTGAAGATAGTATCTGGACAAAGTGTGCCAATACTACTACTACTACTACTACTACTACTACTACTACTACTACTAATAATAATAATAATAATAAGCGCAGGCGTGGCTATGTGGTAAGAAGCTTGTTTCCCAACCACATGGTTTCGGGTTCAGTCCTACTGTGTGGCACCTTGGGCAAGTGTCTTCTACTATAGCCTCAGGCCGACCTTGTGAGTGCATTGGTAGACGGAAACTGAAAGAATCCCGTTGTATATATATATATATATATATATATATGTGTGTGTGTGTGTGTGTGTGTGTGTGTGTGTGTGTGTGTGCGTGTGTGTGTTTATATCACAGTAACTTAGCGGTTCGACAAAAGAGACCGATAGAATAAGTACTAGGCTTACAAAGAATAAGTCCTGTGGGTCGCATTGTTCGACTAAAGGCGGTTCTCCAGCATGGCCGCAGTCAAATGACAAACAAGTAAAAGAATAAGAAAATAATAATAATAATAATGATTTAAAATGTTGGCATAAGGCCAGAAATATCGGCGGAGGAATAAGTCAATTACTCCGACCCCACTGTTCAACTGGTACTTTATTTATCGACCCTGGAATGATGAAAAGTAAAGTTGACCTCGACGGAATTTGAACTTAGAACGTAAAGAACCGGAACAATAATCCTTCGCTGGGATGAAATGTAAAGATGATCTCGGCGGAATTTGAACTCTGAACGCAAAGTGTCTGAGCCAATGCAGTGTGACATTTTCCGACGTTCTAACGACCCTGCTATTAGTGTTGTCAAACTAGCGACCCTAGTACTTGACTAGTACTATATCTTCGTCGAAACCGAGAAGGTGATGATGATGGTGGTGGCGGGGATAATGATGGAAAACAGGGGCATATACAGTGAGGAGGGGTGAAGAGAAAAATGAAACGCCACCTACCTCTCCAACTACACATTCCTCACCCTCCGCGCACGTATCTATATCACCCCCCCCCCTCAAAAAAACCTTACCACAACTACCACCATCACAGCCATAACCACCATCACTACTACTACTACTACTACTACTAGCTGTAGTGAACATTTAACCAACAATAACTATAAACTTTCCGACGATCGTACTAACCACCACCACCGCTACCACTAGCCCTAAATCCCCCACTCCATTGCACAATCCACCACAACTACTATCACCGCTACTACCACCACCACTGGCCACTATTACAACCATCAACCATCAAAACCACCACCACCACCACTACCACCATTACCTAACTTACGCACACACAACTACCACCATGATCAATCTATCTCCCTCCCCTACACATTGTAACCAACCCCACAAGTGGTAATCTGTGCTCCACCCCTCCACAACAAACACACACTACGGTCACCTACCACTAATACCACCACCAATACTACAAACACTTCTACTACTACCATCACCATCCATTATCTATACCATATATACAAATACACACACACACACACACACAATTAACTTAGCAACTAATTACGGAAGTATGTAATTAACGTGAACAACACAACTTCGGACTATCTCTGTTGTGAGTCGGGACTAGTTTAGTAGGTATGTTGTTATCGTTATTGTTGTTGTTGCTGCTGCATTGTGTTGTATTGTGTCGTTGTGATGCTTTTCTCGTAGTTGTTATGTTGCTGTGGATGATGTGAAGTTGTGCTTTACATTGTACTATTGTAGAGTCGTTGTCACGCTCTTGCATTGTTGTGCTGTTATAGTGTTGTTGTTGTTGTTCTACTGTTGATGTAGCGTTCTTCGATATTATACTGCAGCCAGGCCCCGATTTAGACCTAGTGGGTCCCCTAGGCCAACAGCTTTTGAGGACCCCCCGCCCCAACAATTTTGTTAACTGCAAACGTGATAAGATGATAATGTGTGCCTCTTTAAATCTAGGGATTCCAGTTTGTTTTCAAAATTAAATGCCTCGGTGAATTCAGAGGGATTCACATATATTTAATGGCCTTTTTAAACCTATAAGGGCCCGAATCTAAAAGAGTTCCCAACGACATGGTTCCGGGATCAGTCCCACTGCGTGGTACCTTAGGCAAGTGTCTTCTATTGTTGACTTGGACCGACCAAAGCTTTGTGAGTGAATTTAGTTGACGGAAACTGAAAGAAGCCCATCATATATGTGTGTGTGTGTATGTGTGTGTCCCGCACCACAGCTTGACAATCTGTGCTGTTGTGTTTTTAGACGGTGGAATTTGAAGGAAAATTTGACTGATCAGTTCTTTATATTATCAACACTAGTTCGATGAAAGGTAAAATTAACCCAGCCAGGACTTGAAGCGGAAAAAAAAATGCACCGCACAACGAGAGATCTCCATCCAGCCTGGTTGTCGGCCCAGTTAAGAATCTCCTCCAAGGCTATATCTGTTAGGTCTATCTACACAGTCCTTAATCAGGTCTTGACAGACCTGTCTCGTTTCCTACGCCCCTGCCCTCCACTCAAGAGAAACCCCCATTGGTCACTTCATAGGCATGTTCGAGTATCTTGTTTTTTGCCGCCTCGCAGCCACGATGCCTTACTGGGTCTTCAACTTGACCCTTTCCATGACTTCTTCTGTTGTGACGTGATTCCGCCAGGAGGTTCTCACCGTAGTTTTATGGCAATATCCGTGGAAGATATCTGCGTCATTGCTGCCAGTTACTTCGTTACACGACCATTTATGTACGAGAAAAATGAGATGACGACAGAAGAAATGAATATCTTATGACATTCATTTGCTTACAGTTGTTTCTGCAATAAGATGCATGGGACTCATAATTGAGCGCCTGAGTAACACCTTAGAGCTTCATCGGAGCCTCGAATATGAAGTGCCATTTGTTCATTTATTCCTTTGTCATCTCATTTTCTCATTGCCGCTCTCTTCTCGACTAATGCTTCGTTTTGAAGCACACCCACGTTGAGTTCTACACCAGGTTGTTAGTCTCGTAATGCCCAAGCGAAATATATATATATATATATAGATAAGGTCCATGTAAATGTTCGGAGAGCCCAAGAAGTTCTTGGCTGGCTGAGTATTCCGTAAATACAAGTGCTTCCTAATGTAATCTTCACGAATCAGCGTGACAAAAGTCTGTGCCATCTAACATTCTTCAGCACAGTTTCCATCTACCTTGTTTCAATCATTAGACTTAATTAGAATCAAAGTGCAGCCATTGGACTGTGGCCATGCTTGGTTACGTTCTGAGTTCAAATGCCACCGAGGTCGACTTTACCTTTCATCCTTTCGAGGCCGATAAAATAAGTACCAGTTGAGTACTGGGGTCGATGTAATCGCTTTACCCCTTACTCCACCCCCAAATTGCTGGCCTTGTGCCAATATTTGAAATCAATGTTTAAGCGCATAAATGAATATGTACAGACCTAGAGGAATACATAGACAAATGTGATTGTTTTTCATCTTGAGTAAAATAAATTTTATGATTTCATCAACGAAGTTCGCCTCATTCCCCCTCCTCCTCCACTCCACCCCCACCATCGATAATATTAACCGTACGACATTCATTAAAACCCCCACCTCCACACTTAATTATAGACTTATAGACTTTGTACAACGTAGCGAACAGAAGGTGATCTGTTGAAATGATCCGTGTAATCCGCTGGTCACACTCCACTACACCTAACACACACACAAATATGTGTGTGTGTATATATATATATATATATATATATATATGCATGCATACATATGTGTATATATATATATATATATATATATATATATATATATATATATATATATATATATATATTTCACGAATATATACATACCCAAATATATATATGAACGTACTTAAATATATAGTATATATACATATATGTATATACATATATATGCATAAGCATGTATAAATGCATATATATACATGCATATGTATATGCATATATGTATGCATATGTATATATATGTGCATATATATATATGCATATGTATATATATATATATATATATATATGTGTGTGTGTGTGTGTGTGTGTACATATACACATCAGTAAGTATGTATATTTGGACTTATATGAATATGCATATATGATGAAAATATGTGTGTGTATGTTTGGAGAGTAAAAGTGAGAGAGAAAGAGAGAGAGAGAAGGAGGGAGCGAATGGAAGAAAGATACAGTCGTATATTCATGTATGTACACACACACATTGGCACACACATAACCATTTATTCATAAAGACACACATGATTTAAATAATGAACTCAATGCGGTTAAATCCAATGTATTTTAATATTATTCAGTCAAAGCTTACAATATCATTTCCATTCTCAAACGAACTTCATCAAAGCTAATGTTCTGAAGGTAATAAAAAAAATATTTTAATATATACGCGACGGAAAATATATGTAAAAAAAGTTATATGGAAAATAAATGAATAGAAGAAGATATAAATGTATAAAAAGTAGGTGGAGTTAGAAGTGAAAGCGTTATTTTATATGAAATTGAGGAACACAGAATAGCTACAGTTTAAATGATATGTTTAGAATAAATTATATTTTATTTTATAGAAGAAAGGTGATTAAAAGTGGAGAGGAGATACAACGTGAATCAGTTATAAAAATCAAAGCATAATGTTAAGAACACTACCTCGGGTATCGTCATGCATACATGCATGCACACACGCACACACATATGTATATGTGTGTGTGTGAGCGTGTATATATATATATATATATATATATATATATATAGGAAAATCAAAAATAAAAATAAAACTGCTAACAACAAAAGTGAAAAGGACGTACACGGTGAATGTATTAGATTGACGTTCAGTTTAAAATACAAAAAAGTTGGTTTGACGTTTCGAGCATGGCTCTTCGTCAGCAAGAAGGAAAGCTCCGGATATATATATATATATGTATATATATGAAAAACGGGGATAATGCATGATGAAGCAATCCAAGCACCCGAAGAATATTATTTATAATTTCGTAAAAGTTTCCACTTAAAATGTCTAATATTTATGTTAACAAACAGATATTTCACGATTCCTTAATGTCGCCAAATCAGTAAAAGTTGTTTTAACCAGAAAATTCGATATTGTGAATAAAGTACAGCAATAATCACACACAGAAACAAACAAAAACACTCGTACATTATTTGAGATCAGCCTTTGTGCAACTTGCGAATATATATATATTTGTATATCAGGTAATCTTACATGGTCATATATATTCTTGACAGTTAAAATATACTACGTAGGCCTACATGTGTCTTGGTATATATTTCAACATACATGGAAAATTATATGCACGTATGTACACACTTCTGAATGTGTTTTGAAGATATTTATAGCTATGAGCGGGTTATGTTGTGTTTGTATTTGTAGGTATATATATGATTGCCTATCCGAGTTTATGTACATATGGAAGCACATGCATGTGTCAGCAGATATAAGCGTTTGTATACGTATCTTTTTTTCGTTAGCATATTTATTTTATATTTCCAAGTATGTTGTTGAAGGTGTATCGTTTAGTCGCATATGTATGTATATTTATATAACTATATATATACATAATTATCTATAATTTGTATATATGTAGGTACACATATATTTTTATATTTATGTGTGAAAGCGCGTTAGGGTAAGTATTGACCTATTGTTCATAAAGTTCGTTGAGCAAGACACATCATTTCAAGCTTTTCCAGTCTCCTCACCTAAAAACGAATACCAGCCGACTGCTGATGCGGTTTTGTCTCCTTCCAGTTGTCGCAGGTTCAATGTTTCGCCGGGTCAAGGAGGAAAGCATCGAGACGTTGCCCATTCTATGGTGTCTCGGGAGTTCAATTAGATCTAAATCAATTCGCGAAAGCGTCCCCCAAGCTCATAATACGTAGGAGAGAGAGAGAGAGAGAGAGAGAGAGAGAGAGAGAGAGAGAGAGAGAGAGAGAGAGAGCTAACCTTATTTACATATGCACACCTATCTGTCTGTGTCCCTTATCACTGTTTGACAACAGGTGTTGGGATGTTTACGTCCCCGAAACATAGCCGTTCGGCAAAAGTAAACGATAGCAAAAGTACCAGGCACCGAGGAAATAAAAATGTACCGGGGTTGACCCATCCGGTTAATATCCTTCAATGCAGTGCCTCAGCATGGTCGCAGTCAAACGAGTGAAACAAGTAACAGGCAAAAGATAAAGATATTAATATTTAGCTATCATTTTCTCTCTCTATATCTATTTGTTGACATATAAAACGCACACACACACATACACTAACACTGTAAATATCTGTATATACGTATATATATATGTGTGTGTGTGTGTATGTGTGTGTGTGTGTGACAAGAGCCCCAGTATATTGATATATCACAATACTCACACACACTGTTCCTTGTTAACTGCACACCCACAATAGTTCCCATCATTCTGTGTCTGTGTGAGCGTCACCTAAATAGTTATTACCTCAATAGTCTACTTTCACTGCCTGTCGTGTTCTATCTCTCTCTCTCTCTCTCTCTCTCTCTAACCCCTCCCCCTCCCCCTCCCCTCCCCCTCCCCTCCCCTCCCCCTCACTTTGCTTTGTTTTTAACCTACATGGACGCACGCAAACATACGAATATATATATACATGTATATATATATATCTATATATCTACATCTCTCTCTCTCTCTAAATATATATATACATACATATGCATCTCCCTCCTTTCCTCCCCCTCTCTCTCTCTCTCTCTCTCTCTCTCTCTCTCTCTCTCTCTCTCTCTCTCTCTATCTATCTATCTATCTATCTATCTATATATATATATATATATATATATATATCTGTATCTATTTTTTTTTGTCTCACGATCCCTTTCGATCGGAATTTTATGTTTTTCCTTTTTTTCTATTTTCGAAAAGGAAAGCTCTACATTGTATTTTGTCCCCTCTGTGTTCGACCCTGTGTGGCTAATAAAGACACTTATCTATCTATCTTTTATACGTAACGTTTGGATGGAATTGGACTCCTCTGGCAGGAATGTTTCAACTGCATCAAAGAGAAAAAAAGCAGATTCTAAATGATCGGACAGTATAAGGACACGGCAGATCATAGAACGGTTTTAAAACATTATCGGTGATAAACCTGGTAAATCGATGAAGGCCATCGACAAAGCGCATCAACCGTCGCAGTCGTTTTTCTGAACTGTGGTGCACGAGAGCGTTCGATGGGAGTTGTGTGTACCAAGGAGAGGTGAATTCAAGCTTGAAAATGCAGAGGAAAAGCATTTGGTCGGTGCCAAGCTGTTACATAACAAGTTTACCAACATAGCATGCTTTGGTTCATCAAGACCAAAAGTCTAACTAGAAATGACAAATGGTTAATTGGAAACCCTTCTGACGTCCCCAGAGCGATGAATACTAAGTTTCCAGCGAATGCAATGATAATAATCATCATTGCCATCGTCGTCATCATCGCGGTGGTGGTGGTCATCATCATCATCATCATCATCATCATTTAACGTATGTCCGTTTTCCATGCTTGCATGAGTTTGACGGTTTGACAGGAATTGGTAAAGCCAGGAGTCACATCAACTCCCTTTGTCTGTTTTGACATGGTTTCTCTTGCTGGACGACCTTAGTAACGCCAACCAATTTACAGAGTGTACTGGATGCTTTTTATGCAGCGCCAGCACCAGGGTTTTTTATGTGGCTCCAGCACCGACAGGGTCACAAAGTATCTTGCAAGACAAAACCCCCTCAGCTGGGGGAGGGGAGAGTAGTATTGAGGTGTGGCTTTGTGCCAGTTGAGTGATTAAAAAGTGTTTTGCTGTTGTGTAGATAGGTAGATACCCCAGTTAGAGTGAAGCAGAGAGTAGAGGATAAAAAGAAAGAGTAATAGTGAGAAAGATGATGCCAAAGATGTGCCAAGACATGCTCTCGAGGTACATTGGGGGTAGAGAGAATAGGTGAGGCGATACAGAGGTTTGGGCTGGGTGAGTCGGGAGGATGAGGTGACCGTAGCAAATGATGGACAGAAATATAGGGAAAACTGGGGAAGGAGGCTGCAGTAGATATGTGATGCATTGAGGGTAGAGGGTATTGAAGGTGATGGCAGGTAAGCGAGGAGCTGATGAGAGGAGAACAGTAGAGAAAGAGAGAGAGAGAGAGAGAGAGAGAGAGAGAGAGAGAGATGTAGAAAGGTGATTGGTGGAAACAGTTGGCGGTGGAAGGAGGGTAACTACTGAGGAGGGAGTAAAGGTAACTGAGAAAGCCAGGGATAGAGTAGGGGTCTATTATACTTTCAGGTAAGAGAGGAATTGATGGGCGGTGGGTGATGAAATATGGGTGACGGGACAGAGCCCCTCGTGGACATGCATAAACGAAAGTCATGACATGTCCCTTCACATTTTTTTTTTACAGGATCTTAGAATTAATACTGTTGGATACATCAGAGTGATGGAGCCATTTGTAAGTATATAGATAAATACACACGTGTGTGTATATGTGTGTGTGTGTATATATAATGTTTCACTTGTTATGGCCTCTGAAGCGTGGCCATGATGGAGCACCGTCATGAAAGGTGAGAATCTAACGAGATGCTTTAGGAACTCAGAGAATCTGCCATAAGACCTCTGTCACTCACAAACACAGACACACAATCAGTGAGTGACTATC
>NC_142949.1:39107831-39117831 GCF_046866305.1 Octopus bimaculoides | reverse complement strand
ATATATATATTTATATGTACAAGTATATATATATGTGTGTATATGTATATATATATATGTATATATATATATATGTACATATGCATATGTGTGTATTTGTATATATATATATATATTTACATATGCATATGTGTGTATATGTATATGTACATGTGTGTGTGTGTGTATATATATATATATTTATTTGAGAGAGAAAGAAACATGTATATATATATATATAGAGAGAGAGAGAGACATAGACAGTAAGATAAATAGGTAGATAGGGATGTATATATTTATATTGACTGATTGATTTAGATATAGATAGATGCGTATGTGTATATATATATATATATATATATATATATATATATATATAGAGAGAGAGAGAGAGAGAGATATAGATATGTGTGTGTGTATGTGTGTGTATGTATATATCAATCGATCTATCTCTCTGCTTACCTGTGTATCTATGCAACCTTGTTCTACTCAATAGACAGTGGTCATGCTCGAGCAACGCCTTGCAGGGTTTTAGTCAATCAAATCGATCACTACTTATTTCCGAAGTTTCATATTTATCGTCTCGTTGCTGAAGCGCCAGATTATGAGAACATAAACAAACCAATTCCGGTTGAAACGCACACACACACACGCACTCACACACGCACATAGAGGACTTTCCTTTAGTTTCTGTCTACCAAATCTATTTAGAAGGCGTTAGTCGGCCCAAGGCATCTGAGAAAACGCTTGGTCAAAGAGGTATACAGTGAAATTGAACCAGAGTCCATGTAGTTGCAAAGTGACCTCTTCAACCAAACTGCCAAACAACGTGCGTATATACAGGCTCACGATCGTGAGATTATGAGCAATAATTTTAAATCTGCGTGTCCAAACTGGGCATGTCCCTTGTAGTAAGCTGTTTGAAGCCCGTACAGTGTATTCGGCGACGTAATATCATCACAAGTAATGGATTTATTGCCATCATATTTAGATCATGAATTCCAAAATCATGTGTGTAGATACTATAACATCTGAGAGAAAGAAATCAGAATTCACGAGGTTATTATCCACTACGATCAGTTCGACCCAGTGTGCAGCGGTGCCTCGAGGGTGAAATGCCGTACATGTCGTTGCGGTGCATCATCGGTACAGATGTGTCTCGTCAGATAACTTCTCAAAAGATGCCTCGTTTTTAATCCCCCGTTTCGCATATTTCGATTCGAATGTATTTTGGTAGTGTCATGTAGCTACTCACACGCATGACTTGAGTAATGCTGTTATGTTGTGCAATCAACCGAGACAGGTTTCCTCCGTTGTCTCGTTCTGCCAATAATGCGATGATTCTGGGCTTCGAAGATACTATTTTTCTTTCCTCCAGGCCAGTGGCTCTAAACCGGGGTTCATATGGCCCCTGAAGGTCCATATGAAATTTGTCGGGGTCCATGCAACAAAATAGTAAATTGGGGATCCTTTAAGGGCTCCAGAAAACAAAGAAAAATGTTACTTTAAATGTATCTCGTATTGGTGATGTATTGCAAGGGTCGGCTGGGTTTCTTTCTTGAAGGTTCTTCAGTGAAAAACAAAATCGGAATTTTGAAAGACATTTCAATAAAACTAGCTTTCAAACATCGAATGGAAAAGGAGGGGGGCGTCCACCAGAATAAAATAGTAATCAAAGGAGTCCATAGATTAAAAAAATGGTTGAGAAGCCCTGCTCTTGGCTAAGTCTCCAAGATTCACCATTTGCTCTGGAAGCCAAAGGTTATAATCTTTCATAATCCAAGTTTCATCCCAGAGGAATATTATCTCCGCTAAACTTACTGCGTTTTTGCAAAAACAAAAGAACAAAGAGAAATGAGAAAGAGAAAGACAAAGAGACTATAAACGAGAGAAAGAGAATCATTGGGACGTCAATAAGTGACTAACATGAAACTTTAACCAACAAAACTCCCCGTAACACCAAAGATAAACCGAAGGCAAGGATTATGGCAGCATTCACCAACTGAAACAAGGGGACCGTCCAGAAGAGTCGCGATTGAAGCCGATGGCGATTTTATTGATTAAATTTACTTTTTAGTATTTCAAGATATTTTCATAATTTTGGCAAATATATCTGTTAAAATATGTGTGTGAGTGCGCCTGTGTCTGTATGTGACAGTGTGAAATTTGCTTCGTGACTGCATGGTTTCTGGTTCAGGCCCACTACGCGACAAATGTCTTCTACTATAACCCTGGGCCGAACAATATCTTGAGAACGAATTTGGTCGAAAGAAACCGTGTGTGTGTGTGTGTGTGTGTGTGTGTGTGTGTGTGTGTGTGTGTGTGTGTATGGATGCATCATTGTTGGTGTTTGTCTCCTTCCCCAACCTAACAATCGACGTAGGTTTCTTTAAGTCTCCATAACTTAGCGATTCGGCAAAAAAAAAAGAAAAAAAAGAGAAACAAAAAGCACCAGATTTACAATACATAATGGATGTCGATTTTATCAACTAAACCCTCTGCAAAAGGCAGTGCTCCAGAATGGCCGCTGACTAGTGTCTGAAACAAGTAAATGACTAAATGAATTAAGGGAGAGAGAGAGAGAGAGAGGGTGACTTACGGTATGCATGTGTTATTTTCTCTCTCTTATTTTTCCTTACATCTCTCTCTTTCTCTGCATTCTATCTCTCTCTCTCTTACTATTTCTGTTTTATTCTCTCTCCCTACATCTCTCTATTTCTGTCCCCCCTCTCTCTCTCACAGTCACTCTTTCTCTTCCGTATCACTATCTCTCTCCTCTCTTCTTGCCACGTCTCTGACTCTCTCTCTCTCTCTTCCTACACATCTCTCTTTTTCTCTATTTCTCTCTAATTACCTCTTTCTATTTGTCTATATCCATTCTGTCTTTCAGTCTCTCTCTCTCTCTCCCTGTCTATGTGAATCTCTCTCTCTCTCCCTCCCTCCCTCTCTCAACTACGCTCGTCCTACACTTTCCCGCTCTCCTCGTCGCTATGTCCGTGTGTCCGCCACAACCAAACCGCACGAAAGCTTTCTCTCCTCGCTCAGCCGGAGAAGCTTTCGCAAGCACCAGTGGCGGTGGTAGCAGTGACAGCGGCGGTGGCGGTAGTAGTAGCAGTAGTAATATCTGTCGTAGTAGCAGCAATATTATCACAAGCAACTGACCAATCAGCCTCAAGCTTGGCACATATCCGTCCCGCCTTTTCCAACCATTTATGGACAAAAGCAGTGGGCGTGGCTTAACAGCGTATCTTCACCATTGTCATTAAATTCGACATATCTGTTTGATCATAGATTCATTGATCGTTCGATCGATTGATTGCTACCAGAGTAGCCCTATGATCAAAAGCTTTCCAACCATGACGACGCTGTCTTATTTTGGGGGCTATCCAACGTTCTGCTTTCTTTTTTTAAAGAATCATATGAAAGGAAGAATTGGTAGCTATGTCTAACAGAGTCGAGTGGTCATGTATGGACAGCCTCCTGTCCGTGTGCGGATCGATAAGTTCTCGGTTCGATCTTATAACCTGGATATATATTTCATATTCATGGGTGTAGGCGTAAAAGTGTGGTTAAAAAAAATTCCCTTAGTAACCATATGGCTCCTGGTTCAATCCCTCGGCGCAGCCCCTTGGGCAAGTGTTTTCTGTCAGCTTTAATTTGACTAATAACCTTGTGAAGAGGATATCTCGGTAGGTAGAAACTGTGCGGAAGCCTGTCGCGTGTGTGTATGTGTGTATGTGTATATATCTTTATCTTTGATGTGTTTCAGTTATTAGACTGCGGCCATGCTAGGGTACTGCCTTGACGAATTTTAGTTGAACGACATATCCACACATACATACATACATACATACATACATGCATATAAATATATATATATATATGCGCAGGTATGACTGATTAAGATGCTATCTCTTCAAAAGGGCGCCTCAGTGACCCCTCACAACGCTCAGTTACATTGATTATCCCTCGTATTTCCATGACCGTCAGCAAGATGATGTGGTGTTTTTGTATGACATTGCGTTCACGTATCCATCAACATGAAACCCGGAAAAAGAAAAAAAATACAAACAAGCTTGAACCTTACAAACAACGCCGACGTGTGCATTCTCTACAGCACTTGGTTCTCAATTGGGGTCACTTGTACCCCAGAGGGGAACCTCTTAGGTGCACCCATAACACGGAGTCGTGTTATATAGGAAAAGAGATGACAAGGGAATAAAGGATTATCTTATGAACCCCATTAGCTTACAGCTGTTTCTGCTAGAAGATGCTGTGGACTCATAGCTAGCTTAGTGCCTGAGCAAAACCTTACAGTTTCATCAGAGCGTCAAACGTAAATGTATTTCTTTTCCCAAATAAATTGCACTTCATGTTTGAGGCTCTAACGAGGCTCTAAAGTAATACTCAGGCACTCAAATATGAGTTCACCGTATCTTATAGTGGAAACAGCTGTAAGCTATTGAAGTTTCATAGGTTAATTGTTTATTCCTTTGTCATCTCATTTTTCTTATGATCGCTTTGTATTCGACTAACGCTTTCGTTCAGAGGCATACGTATATTGAGTTCTACATCAGATAATTAGTCTTACAATGCCGAAGCGAAGTATATATATATATATATATATATATATATATATATATATATATATATATATATATATATATATATATATATATATACATATATAGGCAAATCGAAAATAAAAATAAAAACAAAACAGCAGAAGTCAACAGGACGTTCCCAATAATTGTATAAAGTCGATGCTCAGAGTAAGATGGGAAAAAGAGTGGGGTGCGTAATGTTTCGAGCATGGCTCTTCGTCAGAAACAGGGGAAAGATCCGGAGAGAAGGAAAAAAGCACAAGAAAAGTACGTGAGTGACCATCACCATCAATACCGGCATCACAACATTCAAACATATACAGCGTATCACTAGATAGCACACACACACACACACATACACACAGACAAACACACACGTACCAGCACTACCACCACCACCTCCAGTACCAATTTCACGACTACCATTCACCACTACTAGAACCAGTTATCACCACGACCGCAGCACCAAACTAACACCACACATCACCAATGCCTCTCCCACACATACACCATCACCGCCACCATCACCATCATCATTACCAACAATAACAACTCCAATGCCACCACCACCACCACCACCACCACCACCACCACATCTACAAGTAAAGCATCACACAAGCAAACTTAATACCACACATCGCCACCACCGCCACCACCACCATTTCTAACTCCAGACAACGACAACGCTAATACTTACACCATAACACCAACGCACCGACGCCACCACCACCACCACCACCACCAGCCCCGCCCCCCACCACCGCTCTGTCTGTAAAGTCCCAGTTTCGATTCTCAAGCAGAGTTTGTTGTTAAGTTGTAGTTGAGAAGTCGTTATCAGCGTCTAATGAGTCTAACAGACAATGATAAAGATCAGTGGATAAGAGGGTGAGATGAAAATGCGATAACAACGAGGATGGCGGGTGGGTGGGAGTGGGTGGTTGTGAGATAAGAAGCGAGATGATAGCGAGGTGTATGTGTGGTGGTGGTGGTGGTAGCGACGGAGATGATAAACATCTGATAACAGAGCGAGGTTTACTGTGGCGGAACGCGTATGTATACACAAACGTGCACACACACAAACACACATATCAGTGTATACAAATGCGTGAACATATGTATTTATGCATTTATATATATATATATATATATATATATATATATATATATATATATTTGTTCGTTGTTCTGAATATCGGTAGTTTGTTTTAGCCGTAACCATAATGGTGCAGCGCCCTTACTGAGTACATGTGAGTATACATACGTACATATATATATATATATATATATATATATATATATATATATATATATATATATATATATATATATACCCACATATATATGTATATATATATACACCCACACATAAATTTGTACACATATGCACTATGTATGTATTATCTGTGTGTGCGTGTGTATATATATATATATATATATATATATATATATATATATATACACACGTATATTTATAAGTATGTGTACATCTGTTCTATCTTTATTCTTTTGCTGATTTCAGTCATTGGATTGCAGCCATGCTTCCCATCCATGAAATCAACCGATGTCCTTATTGTAAATCTAGCGTTCTGTTTATGCCGAAGCGCTAAGTCACAGGGACTGAAAAAAAACCCTACACCATTTGTCAAGGGATGAGAAACTAACACCAACACAACGACACTCGCACCTGCCCAGATGCACACACACACACACGTGTATGTATATACGCGTGTGAGTGAGTGAGAGTAAAGTGCGTGTAGTCTGTGTGTATTCTCGACCTCAAACTGCGCCGATAGGATTCTGACGACAGAAAACTGATTGATTGATCAAACGACTGATGATACAGTCAATTAGTTGATTAGTTAATTAGTAATTAGTCAACTAGTTGACTGATAATAATAAAAATATGTGTGCATAATACATACACTGTGCGCATGTATTTGTGTGTGTGTGTATATATATATATATATATATATATATATATATATATATATATATATATATATATATATATATACATATATATATATATATATATATATATAGGCACTACACAAAATGAAAAACAATGAATGGAAGTCATCATGAAATATAAGGTATTGAAACTGGAGTCGAACAGTTTTCGATTCTTTTCGTGGGGCGGGGGGATATGAGCAGCGAACTGGCAGAATCGTTAGCACACCGGACAAACTGCTTAGCTGCATTTCTTCCGTCTTTACGTTCTGAGTTCGAATTCTGCCAAGGCCGACTTTGCTTTTCATCCATTCGGGTTGATAAGATACGAACGAACTGATCCCTGCAGTGGATGTAATAACTTATCCCCTCCCTTGGCATTGTTTGCCTTGTGCCAAAATTCGAAACCGACATAATATGCTTCCACTCCCGGTTAATATTAGAAGGTAAAACGGGAATGTCATCGCCCTAATGTCTTCGGTGTATTCTTGGAGCCATGCATTCTTTTTTCTGGTGCAATAAAGAACAACTATTGAGTGTGATCTAGTGGCATAGCTAGAGAGTGTGCCGCCTGGATTAGCACTTGGGCTTGCCACCCCTCCATCCCGCTTATAAAGCATGTCCAGAAATATCACTCCCATAAAAGCAACGATCGGGGCCGGCCACCTAATCGCTTCAGGTCTTGCGCTTGTAGTAGAAAGGATTTTTATTATTATTATTAAGAAGACACAACAGTTCTCCAGAGATTTTCATCTGCTGCCCAAATCTTGCCACCGCAAACACTCGACAAATAATTCCCCCAACTCGGACCACCTACTTATTTACATCACAAAACAGCAATGAATAAAGAAAGTTGCAAAATCCACCCCCACACCACAAACACACTCCAAAACAAAACAAAAGCACAATAAACTAAAAAGAAAAAACAAAACTAAACCAAACAACAAAAGCACAATGGAATGAGTTTCTTCAAGAAACAGGAACAAGTCTTTCAGACATCATCCCCGCAGTCATCCCAATCCCCCAATGT
The DNA here is from genome assembly GCF_046866305.1 of Octopus bimaculoides. NCBI lineage: Eukaryota > Metazoa > Mollusca > Cephalopoda > Octopoda > Octopodidae > Octopus > Octopus bimaculoides. The sequence goes on along the minus strand of NC_142949.1, from coordinate 39,110,268 downwards.
AGATTCTGCAGTGCAAATGTTCAACAAACTAATAACAACACCTTAAAAAAATAAAATACAAAGAACGACAACAACATATTCTAAAAGGGGAAAACAAAACGGGTTCCAGTTTAGCAGTTCGCCATAAAAACAAGAGAAAACTTGAAACATGATATAGGAAAACTATACACAGCCGAAATAAAAGCTCGGCATCAAAGAACGGAAGAAAGATCTCTGAAAATAATAAATAAATATAATAAAATGAAAATAAAAATCTCTGAAAATGCAGAAAACTGGTTAAAACTTTGTATCCGTCACAAACCGTAAGATTAACAGAACCATACTATATAAAGTGATCGTCATCATCATCAATAACGCGAAAAGCTCGCAACACACCCTGTCTCATAATAACCCCAAATACTCGTCATTCAGAAAGTCCCGCGGGCTGCAAGTTGCCCGAGACTAGCCTATAACAAACTGGATGCCACGGGGCCCATTAGTCGGAAGACCATCAATTTTGTTTTGTGGGTGACAAAAGTTTCATCGATATGGCTGTGGATCAGGAAGTGTGAGCCCTGGAATGGATAGTGCTACCTGAGGTAGTACCTATTGGACACAAGCTGTGGCCTGATGAACCCTGAATGGGTGGAAGACACGAAACACTGGGGTCTTTAGGGGTTTTCTAGTCGTTCAGCCACCAGACACCCTCACCCATTCAGTGTTGACGCCCAGTTGGCAGAAAACATCACTGATGAGATATGCAGGTGCGTCCCAAAAAGGTGAAAAACTGGACCGAGTGAGATAGATAGATAGATAGATAGATAGATAGAGAGAGAGAGAGAGAGAGAGAGAGAGAGAGAGAGAGAGAGAGAGAGAGAGAGAGAGAAAGAGAGAGAGAGAGAGAGATCGATCATAGTTTATGATGCAACAGAAGTGTTCTGATGTGTTGTCTCTTGGGTGTTGCATACTTGTTTGGGTCTCAGGGTGGGAGAGAATGATATTTCATGTCACGACAGAACCTGCAAGATGTCCGGCTGCCCTTCCATGTTTAGTAGATTCAATAGTTCGTTCGTGATCTGTGGCTGTCGTCCCGTATAACTTGCTATTATGAGGATGACAGTGATGATGATGATGACAACGATGGTGATAACGACGATGATGTTGGTGATGATGATGACGACGGAGACACCGATGACCAATGTGACGACAACGATGATGTTGTGGTGATGATGAGGACAACGATGATGATGTAGCTATCTGGACAAGAAGCTTGTTTCCCAGCAACATGGTACCAGGTCCTGTCTTACTGGATAGCCCCTTGGGCAAGTCTCTTTCACTATACCTGCGGGACGATCCAAGTAGATTCCGTAGACCGTAACTGAAACAAGCTCGCCGAGATTTATTAGATGAAGAGGCTCGGCAAATACATTACATCACAGCTCATCAGATTATCCCGAGAGAATATAAATAAAGAAAACAAGGATCAACAAACGCCAGACTTAAGGGGATTAGAACCCCGATAGTAAATAGTACTTGCTAAATACTTCCATGATGTAATCCATGGTCCTAGGTACAATTTTCCCTGATTTGTTATACACACGCACATGGAATTCTATCAGTGTTAAGGTCGCAGAAGGGCGACGAAATGTTTTCCCAATTCATAGCTATCTATCTATCTATCTATCTATCTATCTATCTATCTATCTATCTACCTATCTATCTATCTATCTATCTATCTATCTATCTATCTATCTATCTACATACTTGTTTATTAAAGCTGCAAAAACATCACAAAAATCCTGCTACTCAGAGTTTTACACTCCCGTTCGTCGGGCAGTTGCGATCAAGAATGGAATAAGATTTTATTCCATTCTTGATCACAACTGCCCGAAGAGTAATAGTTCGTTTGTGATGTCTTTGCATACCGAACTCTACCTTCGGTATTCGAGTACTATTTTTTCCCACCATGTTTCGCATTCGTGCTTGCGCGCGCGCGTGTATACGTATATATATATATATATATATATATATATATATATATATATATACACACATGATATAAAATAATCAAATTCGAACTAATATGCAGAGAAGCATACCTGTACACATACACACGCATGTATATCTGTATGTATGTGTACCCATGCATAAAAATGTATGCAGGTATGTAATTTTGTGTTGATTGGATCTCTTTGATCTATTGAAGTTGTTGTCGAAGGAGTCGGTGCTGGCCATTAAGAAAGTGACAAGACTTTCCGAGTGAAGCCAGTTTAGTGAGGTTTGTAAATTATGTGATGGAGTGAATGCGTGCATCTATGTAGGAGTGGATACACGTGCACTCCCGATCTGCTTGAACTTGTCTCTTTTAGTACTTAGATGCCTGTGCACGCACCTGGGTGTGTGTATGTGTGTGTGTGTGATTGTGTGCGTGTGTTTATGTGCGGGTATGTGTGCGCGT
>NC_142949.1:39097831-39102831 GCF_046866305.1 Octopus bimaculoides | reverse complement strand
TGAAGCTTCAGTTTCTTTCGAGTAAATATTTTCATTTTGTTTTCACCTTCTTTTCATTCCTTTCCTCAAACACACACACACACACACACACACTGCACACATGCGCGCCTACTTAGACGCACACACGTAAAAAGAAGCTGTGTGTCTCGGCATGTGCGTCTGTGTGTTGATGCTTCGCTCTGCGGGGTTCCTCTCTCTAGCAGTCGATACACAATGGCAATTGTGCAGCAGAACAGTAGCAACGATCTATACAGAGTACTGATTCTTTGTATGTGTGCATGTATGTGCTTATGTGTGTTCTTCTGTGTGTGTGTGTGTGTGTGTGTAAGTGTGTGCGTGTGTGTGTATTCATGTAGGCGCAGATGCGGTTGCGTGATAAGAAGCTTGTTTCTCAGTCACACGGTTCCAGGTTCAGTCCCACTGCATGGCACTTTGGGCAAGTGTCTTCTACTATAGCCTCGGGATGACCAAAGTCTTGTGAGTAAATTTGGTACAAGGAAACTGAAAGAAGTCCTTCATATATATTGACTGAGACAAGTAAAAGAATAAAATATATATTTGTGTGTATGTATATATATATATATATATACATACACACACGCTTGTAAATACGCATGTATGAATGTATATACTTTTCTATCTCTACACATAGATATGTATTTGTATGGTGTGTATAATTTAATATTTACAAATTGTGTGTGTGTGTGTGTGTGTGTGTGTGTGTGTATGTTTATTTATAGATACGTAACTGATCTGTTTTGGGTTTTTGTTTTCTTCACATTCTGCCCCAATCCCTCAGAGATATATAATCAACGAAGTTCTATTTACGCCATTTCCATGTCATTCTGAAAACGAAGAAAAAACTTTCACGGAACTCCTTCTCTTTTGAAGAGCATAGCGTAACATTTGACAATAGTGTAGAACTTGACATCTATTTCCAGCAGGCTGCGTGACCGCTTAGAAGTCAACCACTCGGTTCGTTACCTATAATAGTATTTCCTGTATTTATGTGCGTATGTTTACGTGTCTATGTGCTTAAGTGGAATGTTTATCTTATGTGTGTGTGTTGCATGTGTGTGTGCATATTTTGCAAGTGTATCTGCGTAAGTTTATATAGATATATGTGTGTATGTGTGTGTGTGCGATTATGTATTTTTGGCGCCCATAAATGATTTAAATAATATTTATGTATCTTTTTGTAAATTCACACTCAGACATATACATGCATGAGCGATGTCTCTGCATGGCTATATGCGTGTGTAAATATAAAGATGCATGCACACATACACACACACATACATATGCATACATGGATACATGCATACACATGGGCCCAACGTAGCCGTATGATAAAGGAGTTTGTTACATAATCACAAACCTCTCGGTTCTAGATTCGAACCCAATGTGTAGTTTCTTAGTAAAGTGTCTACTAATGTGGCTCCGGTCGATCCATGCCCTGTAACTGAGACTGGTGAGAAGGAGACTGTAAGGAATCCTCATCCAATGGATCGTTCCTTTTACTGACCCTGTGTTATATTCATTATACTAGAGAATCTAAATTAAGTGGATGCACTTCTGTGTAGAGTAATCGGCCACACAACACGCTAATTAAATAAGCAAGTTATTTAGTTTATCCATTTAATTAGTTTCCTCATGCAAGCGGACACTCTGTCGCTTACGACGACGACGGTTTCAGCTGATCCGATCAACGGAAAAGCGTGCTCCGTTGACCAGCACATGAAATTGACGTGTAAGTGGCTGAGCACTCCACAGATATGTGTACCCTTAACGTAGTTCTCGCGTTTTCTGTTATACACACACACATATATATATATATATATATATATATATATATATATATATATATATATATATGTATGTATATGTCTGTATGTGTGTGTGTGTATTCGTGTGTGTGTGTATACGATGGAGAGTCAAAAATTATAAGCACACTAGTTTTTCCAATGTATTTACACAAAAGCAGGGGATAAACAAGTATGTCAATTTTCTATATAGCCTCCTTCCTTTTCGATGCATTTGGTCCAGCGGTCCACGAGCCTGCATATTCCGAATGTTTTCGGTTGGTCGTGCAACCATTTATGCATTGCTTTCTTCACATCTTCATCCGTAGGAAATCGACAACCTCGCAAACCATCTTTGAGCGGTCCAAAGATATGATAGTCAAGAGGGGTAAGATCTGGGCTGTAGGCAGAATGTTCCAGCACGTCAAAACTCAATTGGTCAATGGTTTCAACGGTCTGGGCGGCCGTGTGTGGGTGTGAATTGTCATGCAGCAACAAAACTCTCTTCAACAATAGGCTTCGGCGTTTGGTGCCAATACCTGGCTTCAGTTTGTTGGCCAGGAAAGCACTGTATCTTGCGCTGTCGATCATACACCCATGTTCAAGAGAAATCGTATCATTGCTCTTTGTTCTTATTTGGTACACATTGCTAGTGGAGCGCGACCAGGCTCAAACTTCGATCACGTGAACACAATAGTACCAACTCTAAGCACGCATGTGCAGAAGGCAGTTTGACAATAATAAAGATACGTTATGACGAAAGAGCGGATAATTTTTTGCTTCCCCTCGTAAATGTTTGTGTATGTATGTATATATATATATATATACATACATATATGTGTGTGCGTGCGCGCGCGCGTCTTCGTGATGATGGCCACAATGGTGTGAAACTAGTCATTAAGAAACAAAAATATTCAGCCTACACAGAAGAAACTTGAAAAAATCTCAGCTAAGATCACTCACAGACTGAATATATTCCAACATTGGTGTCTACGTAGAATTCTCACCATCATCTACAGGGACACAATCACAACTCTGAAGTCATTTCTTCTTTTTTCAGTTTGGCCGTCCTTCCAGACGCTTCAGTGATTTCACGCAAGCATGCCATCAATCACGGTCCCTCGTGCATGTTCTCAATTCGTCAACATTTGCCATTCCACTGTCCTGAAGCAAGTTGTCCACATAGATTAGACGTTTCTTCCCCTGTTCATTCTTTTCCTCTTAAAATACTACCATGGATCCCCAATTTACTATTTTGCTTGCATGGACACCCTCCCCCCAATTATTATATGGATCTTCAGGGGTTATACGGACCCCGGTTCAGGACCATTGCGTTATACGGAGAATGTGGTTACCCTGGTGGAATCAGCTTTCTGCTACAATCTCTCGCAGCGTAACACCTCTCTTCTCAGAATTGCCTCGTTTGTAATAAGGTCTTGCTAGTTGGCCCATACGATTTTTCTAAGGCACTTTTGATGGAATATAATTAGTTTCTTATCCGCATTTTTACTCTGCTCTTCCAAGTCTCGCAGGCATAAGTTGCACTCGGTAAAACGAGGTGCTGTACCTTTATTCAAATCGATGCTTTTTGAACACCCGGCTTCCCTATACACACGTGCGCGCGCTGTCACGCTCATTCGGCCGCCGTTGGAGTGCTTTAAGTGTGCAATTATCAGTCAACTAGAATATACTACAATGAATAGTTAGATATATTGATCGATCAAATGCAATACGTATCAATAAAGTTGTGAAATCGATCAGAGAAGAAAATTGTATTATATTTTGTATAGTGTGATTTGAAATACATTTGTCCTTTGGATATGAGACGTCATTTGGTTGAAATAGAGACGTGTGTGTGTGTGTGTGTGTGTGTGTGTGTGTGCGTGTGTATATACAAACACACACACACGCGTCTCTATTTCAACCACGTGTGTGACTTGAACTTCGGTGATCTCCGTTTAGATGCTTATATAAAATCACGATGTGTACTCATTGCAGCAGTTGTTTATGTGTACGTACACACACACACATACATACGCGTGTGTATATATAGAGGGAGACAATGATGCAAATAAACAGATAACCTCGACAGTATTTGAATTCAGGACGTAAAGAGCCGGAAGAAATACAGCAAAGCACTTTGTACGGTGATGTAGCGATTCTGCCAGCTCTCCACGGAAGTTTCTTTCATTTCTTCTGCAAGCTGCTGTATTTATACACACGCGGAGGCAGGTACAAGCATATATATATATATATATATATATATATATATATATATATATATATATATATATAGTGTGTGTGTGTGTGGACATATATGTATATACATACATGCCGGATGTGTAGAAGTTAAATGAGTGCAGACAGGCGCCCCATTGACACACCTTATAGCGTTCATGTGAAATACCTGCCAAAATATTCATAGATTTCTAAATCTCTCTCTCTCTCTGTCTCACCATCCCGCACCTATCTCATGTATGTTTGTGTTCTACAATTCTCTCCATACAATTCTTTATTTTTTTGTGATTGCGTGACTACAAGATGTCAATGACAGGTTCTTTGGAATATGACATGTGTGTTTATATATATATATATATATATATATATATATATATATATATATATCTGTATCCATATTATCTGTCTGTCTATTCTTTATCTTATTCTTTGCATTTGGTGTATAAATATTCTATATTTGTGAATTAAAGTTATCATTGGTTTCCTCTGGAATGGGTATTCATAATTCTCCCAACGGTCCACTTAAAAATACAGGTAATCCTCTTCATTTCGGTTCCTCATCCAAAATAGAGGCAATGACCAGCATTTTCAAGTGGACCGCTTGAAAAATCGTGGCTATCATCCCATTTGGAACCGTTGGTAACTTTCTTAATCCATAAATGATAAGTATATGTGTGTGTGTGTGTGTGTGTGTGTGTGTGTGTGTATTACGATTATTTGCAAGATCCAGTATAACCGTGGTAGAGTCAAGGACGGTGTACACGTGTATCAACAGGGTGTACGGACCCTCACGTACTTACTAAAAGCTTATACAGATTTGCCTCTCCAATTACGCACATATCCATTGTCTTGACCAAATACACTCAACGTATACTAAAATCAGACAGCAATATACTTCGGCATGCAGGCCACGGTCCACTTGAGGTTCAAGATCCAACGCATATATACACGGAGAGAGAG
>NC_142949.1:39080331-39092831 GCF_046866305.1 Octopus bimaculoides | reverse complement strand
TCGCAAAACAAAAATGAAACCGAAATTGTCAATAAAAAATGTTGACAAAAACAACAAAAACAACTAAAAGACAGTGAAGAAAGAATGAAAGAAAGGAAGGGAGGAAGAAAGGAAGGAAGGATGAAAGACTGAAGGACAGACGGACGTAAATGGATGAATAAATAACTGGAGAAGACATTCAGAAATAAAGGCAACCGGCTTTCCTATTGAAGAAGAAAAAAAAAAAGAAAAATATATAAGAAAACAAAAAATATAAGAAAAAAATGAAAGTCGGAAAATTATAACCTCATTTGAATTAGAAACCGCCTCCTCTTGGTTGGCGTACGACACTGATCGTGTTAAGGACGACATGTGTAGTGGCTTTTTTTTTTTTTCTGAAGTTGAAGGAAAAAGTGTGGTTTGAGTAGTGGGAAGAGGGGGAGAGAGACGGAGAGAGAGTGAGAGAGAGAGACGGAGAGAGAGGGTGAGAGAGAGACGGGGAGAGAGGGTGAGAGAGAGACGGGGAGAGAGAGAGACGGAGAGAGAGAGAGAGAGAGACGGAGAGAGAGGGGGAGAGACGAAGAGAGAGAGATAAGGTGATAGAGAAAGATTGTAACAGCTGAAAGGAAAGAAGTTGAGAGAGAAGAATATGGAGAAAGGAAGACAGATGCATAAAATATATTCATACAGACAGTTTTGTTATAATTATATATATATATATATATATATATATATATATATATATATATATATATATATATATATATATTGATATGTACAGATAGAGCGATAGGAAAGAGAGAAAGGTGAGAGGAGAGAAAATAAGAAAACCGGCACGTGACCACTGCTACGCGGCCCGCGTGGATTCGTAGAAAGTGGAAGTCGAAGCGTCGCTGGTCATTACAGAGTCCACGGAAGCACTCTTTATTTAAGTTATATATTCCGGTTGCGGTACACGCGCGCTAACACACACACGTACACGAAACGGACATGCGCATCTACTCTCAGACACGGCACGTGTATGCAATAGAAATATTAAAAAACAAATGTGCCGAACGGGAAGTTCATCTAATAAGAAATAATAATAATAATAGAACAAAAAAATGAAAGAGAAAAAAACACAGCCCCCCCCCCCCTCTCCTTGCTTAATAAATACAGGTTTTGTGAATAGACTTTGTGAACCGTGTGAGAAAGTGACAGGACTTGTATTAATGATAATTGAATGTGTGTATTATTTAGATATAAATGCGGTGTATATATATATATCGCTCTTCGCGTGCTTGCGTGAGTGTATGTGTGTTTGTGTGTGTGTGTGTATGTGTGAGTGTGTGTGTGTGCATGTGACTAGATAGATACATAGAGAGAATGATACGCATGTATTTATGTAAAACAATACATGTCTAATTGTTTTGTATCTGTGTATATATGTATGTGCGCTGTGTGGTATTGATTGTATTCCTTTGTGCAGCATATGCATGCGTTGTGCATGTGTATGTACATAAATATATATAAATATATGTGAGTGTGTGTGTGTGTGTGTGTGTGTGTGTGACATGCGGGTTTCTATGGATTCAAGATGGGTAAAGAAGGTGTAAAATGTTTGCCCCTCATGTCATTTGAAAGATGTTTGGGGTATTTGCCTTTCTGTCTGTTTGTCCAGCTCGCTTTGCAACGATATGGTTTCCGAGATGGCAGTAACGTTAGCACGCCGTGCAAAATGTTTGGCGGCAAAATGTCTGCTGTTACGTTCTGAGTTCAAATTCCGCCGAGGTCAACTTTGCTTTTTATCCTTTTGGGGTCGATAAATTAAGTACCAGTTACGCACTGGGGTCGATGTAATCGACTTAACCCCCTTGTTTTGTGCCCTCTATCTTTAGCCCCCTGTGGGCAATAAAGAAATGAGAATCGTTAGTACAGGCGGAATGCTTAGCGATATTTCGTCACCAGCATGGATTTCAAGAACAACAATAACAACATCAAATCTCCGCCTCCACCGAACCAAGAAGACACCGTAGAGTAGTATTTCGTCATGCTAGAAATAGCAGCCAAATTCCCATCAAGGGACACCTTACCGTCTTAAATGAAGGATACTCCCTTCTCACCAGATTAGATCTATGCAATAAATAACAAGGCAATAACTAACTGAGACTACAACACTCCTCCGCCTATTTTACTTTACTGGACCTACATAACCCTCCAATGTGTATATATATATATATATATATATATATATATATATATATATATATAAAAACACACACATATATATATAGTGAGAATTTACAAAAAAAAAACAAGACAAAGACAACAGTAAACAACATATAATATGAAAATAGATGAGCTAAATACGCAAACAACGAGAGAAGAATGGAAAACAGGACAAGTAACACAAAGAACGACCCTTCATCAGTTGTTGGCTGTCTATCAACTCCTCGTTTCGTGCATTCAACGAATTGGATGCGTGTCGTTCAATTAAATAATAATATAAATTAATAAACATTTAATAATTTTGCTGTATTTTTATAATTAAATATTATTCAGAATTCCGTAATTTAAAAAAAATATTTTGTGTATTGCCGAAGTATAACCAAAAACATAAATTTTAACAACTAAATCTTATGTGGACCCCAACGGTTCATACGGACCCCGACTGAAAACCAATGATGTTGTTGTTGTTGTTGCTCGTTGTAATTCAACAACACAGCTATTTCTTCTCTCAAGATATTTGTTTCGGTGGGGTTTGTCCCAGTTAAGGGCTGGTTATTTTATTATTTCCTCTCCCACCTCGCCACATATGATGACTGCCATACATCACAGTGATTATGTGACCCTCATTTCGCCCACCCGCTAACCTCCAGCCATCCAACCAGTCCGCTATGACATCGGCCAACCAGCCATGCAAGGCAGCCATTCGAAGTGGCATCCAGTTCGTCCACACTTTCCTACACAAAGACAAGTACATACACTGCGCAGAATCACATTCACTGCATATAACATACACACACACGAGCGCTGGCATAGACACACACACGCACGTAGACATGCACGCGTTCGCATATATAGAATTGCAGCACGCAGTTGTCATAACATCATGCCTGTCTTGTACGCCATCTGGTCAGTTACATGACCGATCCGCCAGCGAGCCAACCAGCATTTCAAACTAACCGACCTACCAGCCAACTTACCAGTCAGTCGGCGATCCAAACTTCCAGCCAGAAACGCAACTGGACCGACATTTTTTAAGGCAACGCGAGTATTTGATGGCTCAAAGCGCCTTCAAATATCACCATGTTGTCTTTAAGATGAGGAATATACTGGATGAATTAGGATACAAAGTAAGCAGAGTCTATGAGAACTAGTAGTATTGGTTTCTGGAAGCCCAAATCCTTTAATTACGACTGCAAATGGGGATAATTAAGTATGTTGCTGGGGAGACACGAGATCCGATGAAGGGTTACTGTATTCGAAAGAGAACTCGCATTTGCCAACGGAAACACGAGATTATCAAAGTTTGTCAACTTTTCACGGTTATTTATTAAATTCCTCGTTGTCCGTCTCTATGTCTTGGCTTGAATTCTCTGTCTTCGCTATTTCTTTCACTTACCCTTCTTCTTCTTCTCCTTCTTTCTTTCTTTTCCCTTCCTTCCTTCTTTCATCTTTCTTTTTGCCTTTCCTTTTCCTGTCATTCTCTTTCCTTTCTTTTTTCTCGTTCATCCACTCTAACTTTCTTTCTTTCTTTCTTTCTCTCATTTTGTTCCATTTTTTGTTTGTTTTATTATTCCTTCTGTTATATCTTCCTTTTTTCTTTCATTCACGCTTTCTTTTTCAGCTTTTCTTCCTTTTTTTCCGATTCTATTTTTCTTTTTCTTTTTTCTTTTTTCCCCCGTTTCTTCTTCCGTCCTAACCACCAGCCATTCATTACTCCACACGTGACTGGCATTCTACAACAGTCGTTCTCTAAAACGAGAAATGGCAATTTTATTGCCAAAGACCTTTACGCATGCCTTGTGTATGTCCTCCTTTTGTATACAGGACAGAAAAGAAAAAAAGAAAAGATTGATAGAATAGAATAGAATATATAGATAGATAGATAGATAGATAGATAGAGAGAGAGAGAGAGAGAGAGAGAGAGATAAATAGATAGATAGACAGACAGAGAAGAGATATCGGGAGTGTGAAACAGAGGGAGAGAGAGAGAGAGAGAGAGAGAGAGAGAGAGAGAGAGAGAGAGAGAGAGAGAGAAATTGAGACAGAGTGAAAGGAAGGACGAGAAGGTAAAGTGAGAGTGAGAGAGAACGATGGCTGGGTGGGATAAGACTGGAGAAGGAATGTGTATGGGTGTGAGGGTTGTCGTCGACGCTGTGGCGTTGATGACGGTGGTAGTAGTAGAGGTGAGGGAGGGGGAATAGGATGAGGGTCAAGTAGGTGTGATGGTCCATGTGTTCCCCTTTTATTGTACTGTCTTCTGATCTCTTATGATCGACAATACTCCTCCTCCTCCTCCCAACTCCCTCTCTCTGTCTCTTTACATATTGCTTTGAATAATTAAGAGAGGTGGGAGTAAATGGAAGCGGAGGAGGAGGATTTAAGTTCGAGAATAGAACGTAATATTGGATGTGGAAGTTTACTGATAACCACGTGACCTCTATAATGGAGTCCAACTTTGATTATTAGAAAAAAAAGAAGGGAACATATTCCCCCCCCCCCCTATGACACTGTACCCCGCCGCCCTGCTGATTCCAACCTGCCATAAAACATATATATCTAGATAGATAGATAGATAGATACGAGCGGGTATTGAAAAGTGCTTGGTTTTAAGGGTGTCGCGAAAGACCTGGTTGGGAGCCAACCTACCGGGTTCTTTTACAGGGCTTAGAAAAACTGAAGGACCACTACAATGAGTGTGTGAATCTGAGAAGGGAGAATGTGTTGAATAAAATCATAGTTAACTGATCCTCTATTTTCTTGTACCCAAAGCCAAGAACTTTTCAGCACCCCCTTCGTATGTGTGTGTGTGTCTGTGTGACTGTCTGTCTGTGTGTCTCTGTGACTGTTTTTGACTTCCACCACCGCTTGACGGCTGGTATTACTGTGTTTACATCACCGTAACCTAAGTGGTTCGAGAAAAGGGCCCGAGAATATAAGTACTACGCTTGAAAAAATAAGACCCGGGGTCGGTTCATTCGACTAAAAATTCTAGAAGGCGATGCCCCAGCATGGTCGCAATGTAATGACTGGAACAAATAAAACGTAAAAGACACACACACACACCTATATGTATGATGATGATGATGATGATGAAGATGATGAGGATATATATGTGTGTGTGCGTGTATGATGTATGTAGAGAGAGGGAGATAGATAGAGAGGGAGAGAGAGAGGGAGAGGGAGAGAGAAAGAGAGATGTTTTCAAACGCACGTTCTTCCTGAAGGACAGACTTCGTCTGACACGGTCTGAAGAGCAGAATAAACAGTCGGGTAGAGAGAGAGAGCAGCTCACTTCCAGGACGTAGGAGGAAGAAGAAGAAGAAGAAGAAGAAGAAGAAGAAGAAGAAGAAGAAGAAGAAGAAGAAGAAGAAGAAGAAGAAGAAGAAGAAGAAGAAGAAGAAGAAGAAGATCTTCGCCCGAAGAACGCGACCAAGGGTAGCACTTGACGTGTGCATGGAACCGTGAAAGAGTGTGGGAGAACTGAAGAGAAGGCAGAAGATAAGCAGGAAGAAAAGAACAAAGAGATAAGAGAGAAAGAGAGAGATAAAGGGAGGGGTGGCATAAGGTAGCGTAGGCATTCGAGGGATGAAGAGAAGAAGAGGGAATGGCGAAAAGAAATAAGGAAGAGTTTTGGACAAATAGAGGAAGAGGAGGGGGTGGGGGTGATTACAGAAGGAAAAACAAAATGACAGACAAAAAACGACTCTGAAGAGTTAATGTCTTTTGCAGACATCCTCTTTATCTCTAACAGGACTGGCCGAGGGCTTCGCAGAGGCTTCGTTTCATTTACAAGTCAAGAGATTTCAGTCGATACAACGGATATATGCACACACACACACACACACACACACACACACGTTTGCATCTATCTTTTACCTTTTACATGTTTCCTCTTTACTTATTTCAGTCATTTCTCTGCGGCCATGCAGGAGCACCGTCAGGAAAGGTTTTTGTTCAACAAATCGATTCGCAGGCGTGGTTATGCATTAAGGAACTTGCCTCCAAACCACGTAGTCTGGGTTCAGGCCCACTGCGTAGCACCTTGGTAAGTGTCTTCTACTATAGCCCCGGGCCGACCAAAGCCTTGTGAGTGGATTTGGCGGACGGAAAATGAAAGAAGCCCGTCGTATATATGTATGTTGTTGTTTGTTTGTTCCTTCTGTAGAACGTAATATATTTTTGGGAAGTAGCAGCTGATTAATCGACCCTAGTAGTTTACTGGTATTTATGTTTTATTTTATCAGCCACGGAAGTATGAAAAGCAAGGCCTCGGCGAGATTTGAACTCAGGACAGAAAGCGTCGTAGCTAAACGCCTTCAGTATTTGGTTCGGCGCTCCAACGATTTCACCGAATTATATCAATGATGAAAATGACTTTCAAAATGAAAATGGATAACTCGAAGATCTGAAAACGAATTAACTAATTCGTTTGGCACGGATTAAGATATATGAGCCGAGTGGGTTTGTTGATGAAGATATATGATGAAGATGGTGGAGCAGTGTGACGGTGTAAGGCTGTCACAGGCTCAAATATATGACTCGGTAGTGTCACAGAAGAAGATCTATGACTTGTCTTTGAGAAAAAATGTAAAAAGAAATATTAAACAAAAATAACATTGAAAGTTTGGATTAAAAAACAAAAGGCGTAAAAGTCTGTCGCTCTACCTGCCAAAAGCATTTGTTGTCGTTCCACAATATAATGAAGCTGTTGTTGTTTCGAGACACTGCCCGGTCACTTCTCAATATCCATATCTATGATCAAAAACATTACATTCTTATTTCATCTTTTATTCAAACATAGGGCATCTTGGAATACATTGTCCAATATGTCATTAATTGTTTAAGAGTGTGATTTAAGGGATTTTTTTGGCTGCTATTACTAGCATGTCCACTGACTACTTGGAAGCTTACCTACTTAATTCATCAGCCCCGAAAGGATGAAAAGGCAGAGTCGACCTCGGTGGAATTTGAACTCAGAACGTGCAGTAGACGGACAAAATGCCACTAAGCAAAGTTTTTGGCAAAAGACCAGCAATTTTCGAGAACTTCGTCCCTCCCCAGTGCATAACTGGTACTTGTTTTATTGACACTGGAAGGATGAAAAGGCAAAGTCGACCTCGGTGGAATTTGTGACAACCGAACGTAATGAGCCACAAGAAGTGCTGTCAAGCATTTTGTTCGACGCGCTAATGTTTCTGACTGACCGTCGGCTTAGTAGTAGTAGTAGTAGTAGTAGTAGTAGTAGTAGTAGTAGTAGTAATAATAATAATAATAATAATAATAATAATAATAATAATAATAATAATAATAAGGATAAAATCATAATTATCATTTTCGTGTCACTCTAATAAATTTATCGACTTTCTCGCCCTTTAAAATACAATAACAAAATAATAAACATAAATGACAGGAAAACACACAGAAAAAAAGAAAAAGTAATAGAAATAAAGCGACGGATAATGTGAGGCTTTCAGTAGATAATTTTATTGTGAAGTCAGTTTGATAGAGGCTGTTTGATAGAAAGTCTCCTGGGGGAATGTTATAAACGAGCTTTTGTGGACACTATGCTAGGCTTCTTCCTTAGACCAAAAAATAAATAAATAAATGAATAAATAAATGAATAAAATAAAAAATAAATAAAATTTCAAAAATACAAATATGATAAAAATGAATATAAAATAAATAAAAGAAATGTAAAAAAATAATAATGAATAATAAAACGAACGAAAATACCGGAAAAAAAAGACAAGATAATAAGAAAGAAATAAAATACAAAAATATGAAGAGAATTCGAGAATGACAATAACAACAACAACAACAGCGAATGACAATAACTGCAGCAACAACAATGATAGTAATGACAATAAGACCAGCAACAAGCTACTACAATAACAACAACAATATCGTCAACAAACCAAAAATTAGAACAAAATGAAATAATAAATAATTAACAGCAAAATGGAATAAATAAAAACAAACACACACACACACACAAATACCATCATCGACAAGAACAAGAAGAGGAGGGAAACAGCAAGATATGAAATCTAGGATATGTGTGTGTGTGTGTGTGTGTGTGTGTGTGTGTGTGTGTGTGTGTGTTTATGCGTGTGTGTACGTGTGTGTGCGTGTGTTGGTACATCGCAGTTGGTGAACAATAGTGCCGTACTTTCTAACGGACCAATCGCTGGTTTACTGCATCTCTGAGGATAGAAGAATAATGCTGGGACGATTACGAGTTGCTGCAAAAATCATTGTCCGCTCAAAGCATTTCGTTCGAACAGCAACGATTTCCGCCGATCTACACGATATACCTACCTACCTACCTACCTACCTACCTACCTACCTAGCTCCCTCCCTCCCAACCTACCAACATTCAGACATACAAACACACAGAGAGACTCTCACATATATATGACAACCTTCAAAGAACTAGAAATAACTAATTATTATCCTAGCCTAATACGATTATCCATTAAGTTAATCAAGCAATATCATTATATGTAATCATGAACCCATAAACATGTTCAACCTTACAAGAATGAAGGACAAAGCAGAATAACATAATCACTAATATGCATATCAAACATGCATTCCCATCCTCAGCTGCCTAACATATAGCACTATGGTTTTGACACCTGGGCAATAACGATCAATCTGGCGGTATCAACAGAGTTAAAGACATAAACTCTATGTAGAAACAAATAGATAAGCAGCAGGAGCGAATCTTTAGATTTTTAACTAAATTTGAAATTGTTATAATGATAAGCAGGTGTTGGCGAAATGAGCATATTATGCTAATATCTCGTAATTCAGGTAAATCATTAGTCAACTGTTCAGGTGGGCATTATATTTTATATTATGTCGTCAACCATTATCAGTAATTCAGAAAGCTACAGTCTTCTCACACACATTGTGTTACTCTGTGTAGTTGAGGATTAATTAAGTGTACATGTGTCTGCGGAATACTCAGCCACTTACTCGTTAACTCAATGAGCAGATGATTCAATTGATCTAACAACTGTAAAATCATTGTCGAAACTGACGGAGAACCATCCTTACTGCCCGCCATT
Organism: Octopus bimaculoides; assembly: GCF_046866305.1. Classification (NCBI taxonomy): domain Eukaryota; kingdom Metazoa; phylum Mollusca; class Cephalopoda; order Octopoda; family Octopodidae; genus Octopus; species Octopus bimaculoides. Next base: position 39,083,571 of record NC_142949.1, on the reverse strand, counting down.
CGTTTTATATTGTTGTATTTCATACCCAGTAATATGTCCTTCAGTCTTTTTTTAAAAAAATCCTTCGGTAGTGATTTGAAGGGTATTTGACTGCTATTTCTATTTCTATCAGATCGGTTGACTGTCATCGACGACGCACTATCACCAAACAAAAAGAAACAACAAAGCAAATATAAAAAACAAAACAACATATTTATTTGATGTTTGTATTATATGCATTGTTGTTGTTGTCGATGATGATGATAATGATGTTGGTATTGTTTTCGCTCTTGTTGTAATCGCTGTCTGGCGCTATGTTTTATATCGCTCTATTTCTCAGTGTCCCTTTATGTATTTTATTGGTAAATTAGTCGCAAATCGATCGATTTGGTTATTTGAACTACAAATATCAATACTGAATGAGACACAATGATTGATTTGGTTTGATTAATCATTATGTTTGATGAGAATGACAGTGATTATGATGATGTATTAATAAGTGGTAGAAAATAATTGGTGAAAGCCTTGAAACTTGTGGGAAGCGTGGGATGATGATTGTCGATCATATCGACACGTAAACGTGTCTGCTATTTTATTTTACGAAGCCCAAGGTGGAGCAAAGCAGAGAGATTTGTAGATTTGATCTCAGTGGGGACAGAACCGGAACGAATTCCACAAGCAATATTTATTCTGGTCATACACACAAAGGGAGCTCATAGCCTTTTTTCTATCTCCATTTGTTTACTAATAAAATTCGTGTGTGTGTGTGTGTGTGTGTGTGTTCCCGATTACAATCGGATCGTGTAGCATTCTTTATTTTTCGCAGAGTATCAGACCATAAATTCAATATGTGAATAAAGTTGTTTTGGAAATGCATTTCGGTTTTCTTTTATTAACCTAAAAGTAAATCCAGAAATAAAACACAAAATCAAAACACGACATTTTGATGGTAAGATGTGTCACGTGACAATATAAACGCACAAACACACACAGATATCTGTGTGTGTACGTGTGTGTCCGTGTGTGTGTGCATATATATATATGTATGTGTGTACACGTACGTATTCAAATATATACTTACACAATGTGCATATACATAATATAGATACATAGCCATATATATGTACATATATAACGATATTTATTTACATACACATATAGGTATATATATATATACATATATATAAATATATATATATAGATGTAATTATATGTACATATATATATATATATATATATATATATATATATATATATATATATATATATATATATATATATATATATATATATATATATATATATATACATATATACACATATGCATATATGTATACACACACATCTATTACACGCACATATATATGTATATGTATATACTTTACATATTCTTATATCCGCAATTCATATTGATATACGTATATATATTTGAATATATATATACACACATAGGTATGTATATATACCTACTTGTATATATTGATATACATATTGTATTTACTAAGCTACCACACCCGGCTTTGTTTGTTTGGGAATACAATAAATTTATTCCACCCGCCATTTGTTCCTATCATTCATCTACAATAAACATCTCAGCACCATATCTCATGATATCAATAGCATATCAACCACACCTCACTATCACTACCAATGGAATCTGGACGACGTCTTGCCTTGCATGTGTCTGTGTACGAGGGGGCTTTTTTTTGTTTTTGTGTTGTTAGCCTTATAAGTTTTCGGTGTTGTTGATAATATGTTTTTTGTTGATTTTTGGTGTTGTGTTGTTCCATAATTGATCTTTCTTAGAGAATGGATAGCATTATAGTGTTGAAAATTCAGTCGGGTTTTTGGTCAGATTGTGTCATTAAGAGATGTCAAGTATGATGACAGCACGAGCGCCCACAGGCGTGTACGCACCCACAAAGCATGTACACACTCACACATACACAAATACATACCCCAATCACTACTGCCACCACCACCACCCGCATATTCCAGTCGTGCAATGTCAGTGACCAGATCCTACATAAATTTACGTCGGAACATGTTGAAAATTTAATATATATAAATTATTATATGGATTCTATTACGAAGTAAAACACAACTGAAATGAATACATACATCTACACGCACACACACACACACACATGTAAATGCACACTTATATATATATATGTGTGTGTGTATGTATATATGTATATGTGTCTATGTGTGCTTGTGTATGCGCGCGAGTGTGTCATGTGATTGATCGTCATGTTGAAGGCCCAATGCCATTGACTAAACTTCAGATCTCCATCTGAGATTAGGTCACTTGCAAAAATATTAACTGCGGGACATATACAATGTTTACTTCTGTATAAGTTGCACGCGAGTATAAGTCGCACCCCTAATTTAATGCGAAATCTGGGATCAAAATTCTCTTCTGTATAGTTTTAGCTTTGCGTTACGGGGAAGCTGCATCGCAGTTCTTTTTTGGTTTTGTTTTTCACATAAGATGGAGTATAAAATAGTACGACTTATCCTTGAGCAAGTACGGTATAAGTGGAAGGGTGCAGCCATAGACCGACCTAAACGTCTTTTTTTTTTTTCTCAATTATTGGTTTATCAAGTATAAATAGACTTCCTCTTCTCTCCCTTCTAAATACACACACACACGCACATCATCATCATCATCGTCGTGGCATCATCGTCGTCGTCGTCGACGTCATCATCGTCATCGTTGTCGTCGTCATCGTCATCAGCATCATCATCATCATTATCATCATCGTCGTCGTCGTCGTCGTCGTCATCATCATGACCACCATCATCGTCATCATGATCATCGTCATCACCATCGTCATCACCATCGTCGTCGTCATCATCATCATCGTCATCATCATCATCGTCATCATCATCATCATCGTCGTCGGCGTCATCATCGTCATCGTCATCGTCATCGTCCTCGTCATGATGATGATGATGATGATGATGATCATCATCATCATCATCATCAACTACAACAAACGCAGCAACAGCGACAGTAACAACATCATACATCGTTAACCACAAGACGAGTATCGGCGATTCCTAATGAAACCCCGGAAGTGTTTAATAAAGACTTGTACACCATGATGAATAAAATAAAGAAAGAAACGAATAAGTAAATAAAATAAATAATTGAATAAATATTCGTGGTTGGCCATTTTGTGTCCAGTCCAATGAAAGTAGGAAGATGACATGTGAATGCTGCAAAGGGCCATTCTCTGGGCTTCGTCACGCTTA
>NC_142949.1:39052831-39075331 GCF_046866305.1 Octopus bimaculoides | reverse complement strand
GGGTTTGCAGGACGTCCTCGTCGAACTCTACAGATCTTCCAGGTTGAGGCTCGTCTTCTGGGCTGTAGTTTCCGTCTCAGAATTTCTGGAACCACCGCTGACACTTATTGTCCGATCGCCATACACTGCATTGATATTCTTCGCAATTTCCGTTGCATTGTTGCCTTTATTGAACTCATAAAGCAAAATATGCCGAATATGCTCCTTCGTCACTTCCAATATAGCTTTGAAACAATAACTGTTAAAATCGAACTGGACTCTTCAAAACTTGCACTAAGAATAAGTACAAGGTTAAATTACTACCTGCTTTTATAGCAAGTTGATGCAAGTAGCTTATCCCGTCCCTCTCCTACTTTTAGTTCATGCAATTGAACAATCTGCAGTATTTATGGGATGCCCCAATATATACACATATACACACATGCTCTTACCAAAACTCACACTTGCACACCACAATACTCAATCTCTCTCTCATACATACAGACGCACGCATGTTCACATGTACGCATTCACAAGAATACACGCACATACATACATACATACACGCACCTACATACATATATACACGCACATAATACATACATACATACATACATACACACACACGCCCAATTACAAACACTTGAATACAACTATATACGCACTGCCACTTATCCACACCTACTTACAAACAAAAAGACTAATATTTGAGCCTTCTAGCACATACTTTGCTATTAAGCATTCATACGGCAAGCGTCCCTGGGCATTTCCTCCACCCATCACCCATACAATCTTTAATATAAAAATACAGTTATTCTTTGAGAGTGGTGTGTAACAGGACAAATTCAACCAACATGAAATTCAGCCAAGTGGAAATTCAACCGAGTGAAAATTCGGTCATGTGGAAATTCAGTGAAGTGGAAAGTGTTTTCTATCTCATGTAAGACCACCGCCAATCCAACGCACACCACTCCCACCCGCACCAAATCAATAAAAAAACACACATGTTGGTCATTGAACGTTATTAAATTATGTGGCAATGTGTGCGAATATATATATTTGATTATGGCAGCCTGTCTGCCTGCCTGTCTGCCCGTCTGTCTGTCTGTCTGTCTGGCTTTGTCTGTGAGCCCGCGTAACTATATAAATTTACATTTATTCGTTTGTTTATCCTTTTATTGAATATCTGCGTCTATGTGTATGTACATATGCTTTTATACATTCTCTCTCTCTCTCTCTCACTCTATCTATCTATCTATCTATCTATCTATCTATCTATCTATCTATCTGTCTTACTTTCTCTGCCCCCTCCCCTCTCTCTCTCTCTATATATATATATACATACAGTAGAAGACACATGCCCTTGGTGCCACGTAGTGAGACTGAACCCGGTACCATGTGGTTGGTAAGCAAGCTACTTCCCACACAGCCATTTCTGCGCCTGTGTATACGCATATTTGTACATGCGTGCAGACAAACATCCATACACATATACACACACGTGCGCGCGGACAAACATACACAAGAAAACCTAAGTTTATGACCTTTAATGTACATATGTCTTCGTTATTTGAACGTTTAAATTTTTATAAACATTTATCGAGAGAGAAAGACAAACTTAAAACATTTGAGTGCCAATCCAAAAGTACAGTTATGTGATTCTTAAGAGATTTCACCAAAGCACACACCATGTCCCACACACAGACACACACACATTTAGAAATTTACCGAGCAACAGAGAAAAATACATGCGCAAAAATTCTCTAAAAACCCACAAGTACATTGATAACATGTTTTATCATATATATAATATATATAGGTATATATGTGTATATGTGTGAGCATTTATCGATATGTACATATGCATATACTCATAAACATACACACGTACATGTGTATGAATGTGTGTATATATATATATATATATATACATACATACATACATACATATATATATATATATATATATATATATATATATATATATATATATATATATATATATATATATATATGCGCCTCTATGTGACTGTTTATATGTATGTATGTTATATTTTAATAACATTCAACTATCTTCCGTATTGTGTTGTTCTTTATTCTGTATATGCGACTGGTGTGTGTGTGTGTGCGTGTGCGAGTGTATATGTGTACCTGTGTGTGTATGTGTTTGCATGTGTATGCGTGCGTGTGTGTGTGACCATGTGTGTGTGAATGTGTTTTCTTTTACTAAATATGTTTTAACGCCAAATTACCTCAACAAAGATTCCTGTTCCTCTTCCACATGCCAGCATGTACATATGCATATAAATGCATATATATACTTATATATATATACATATACATATATAAATATGTGTGTGTGTGGACATACACACACTCTCACACAAACACACAAATGCGCATATATTTGAATACCCCAAACCCGGGTCAATAACTGCCGCTTATAGATGCCACATATTGCCAAATATTGAACGCAGAATAGAATAGAGTATAATAGGATATAATATAACATAATATAATATAATATAATATAATATAATATAATATAATATAATATAATATAATATATAAAATGTAATGGCTGACAAAAGAAGTCAGACGTTGTGATGGACAAAAATATAAATGGAAGTCGAAACGAAACGAAGAAAGAAAAATATATAATAGCAAAGAAAAGCGGGGAATAATAACGCAAAAAACAAGGAAAATGGAAAAAGAAGACAGAAAGAATGAGGAAGAACAACTCACAACTATACATACATACATACATACACACACACACACACACACACACACACACACATATATATATATATATATATATATATATATATATATATATATATATATATACATATGTATGTGTGCATGTATATATGTTTCACACACACATATACATTCATATATATGCATGAATATATATATATATATATATATATATATATATATATATTATGGGGGAGATAGGGGAAAACCATATGATATATATTTGATGAAATTACTTAAATATATATATTTCGAATGAACAATTTTCAATGGATTTGTCCACCGTGTTATTCGATGCGAATTATCCGTTATGCGTACGGGTTGTGTGTGTATATATGTGTAAGTGTTTGTGCCTGTCTGCACGTGTGTGTGTGTGTGTGTATACATGATTCTGCTATATACACGCTTATTCTTTCTTATACATCATATTTATGTGTATACAAATTCTTTGCAACTTTTATTAAGATTTATTAACATTTATTGACATTCGTTTTGCCGATGTATACACACACACACACACACACACAAACACACACACACACACACACACACACACACACACACACACACAAACAAACACACGCACGCACACACTCTACAACGTGCTACTGTAGTTGTTGTCATTTCGTTTTTTTGTTTATTATTATTCATCTATTTATTTTATTTCTCTGTTATTTTATTGTGTTGTTCTGATTGTATATAGTTTTGCAATCTTTGTGAATGCGTACCCTTGTGACAAATAAAAAGAAGGGAGCTTTGCATTATTATTATTATTATTATTATTATTATTATTATTATTATTATTATTATTATTATTATTATTGTTATTATTATTAAGGCGGTGAGCTGGCAGAATCGTTAGCACTCCTTGCGAAATGCTTAGCGTTATTTCGTCCGTCTTCATATTTTGAGTTCAAATTCCGTCGGGGTCGACTTTGCCTTTCACCCTTTCGGGGTCGATAAATTAAGTACCAGTTATGCACTGGGGTCGATTCTGCTAACGAGTCTGCTTACCCACCTTTAGCTGAGTAGGCTTGATCTCACATACATAATCACAGACATATACATACAGACAGACTTATACATACATGCATATATACATACATACATACAATGACACATACGTACACACCTCCCCAAATCGTTCCTTGCTGTCTTAAAATAGAAAAGACATTTAAGAGGATACAATGATTCTGGATCAAAAAGATGAGATGACCATGTCTTCGTTGACGAGTCTTCTCGATCAGAGCCGGCCTGGGGCTAAATAAAAACACCACCACCACCATCATCCTAATCCTTTATGCTCTCCACCCCATGCTTGGCTTGCTGTATGTGGCGAGTACACTCTTGTATATATTATACACACCGCTAGTATACGGTCTGAATACATAAATACTAGGTGTATCAAAATAAACTGTGTTGAATGTATATATATAAACAAATGTAAACAGTGAAGTTGTTCTGAACATAAGTACTTAACGGATGGAGCATTTTGTAAGCATTGGTAAGGGAATAAAGTGTATTTACGTATGTATGTATGTACGTATGTATGTATGTACGTATGTATGTATGTATGTATGTACGTATGTATGTATGTATGTATGTATGTATGTATGTATGTATGTTTGCATATATGTCATTATTCAGTTTTATTTGAAGATTTCTTGCCATCACGGAAAGAACCGATTTCTAACGTAGATCCAAGGTCCTTCATCGGAATTTCAACAGCATGGAAAAGGTATTTTTGATTGTATGCATGTGTACATGTGCAATATTTCGAGTCAGTGGATGTGCAGATTTGTTTTCTGCATGCCTTCTCATGCATATAGTTGCATGTCTATATTTAAATGATAAACTTCTGGAAAGTTGCACAGGCTTTTAGAGTTCCAGTGATGGATTGGATCTGTAACCTTCGAATCAGCTTTCTCCTTTCTGGTCTTGAGAAGTCTAATCAACAGGTAGGAAGCAGAGGTAGCTAGGTATGAGATAGCACAGAGTTCACAATAAGGTACACAACAATGACGGTGTCACGTGTTGATAATACATTGTAAGTACCAAATCCGATTTAAATCGTGGATCCGACTCTAATGTTGGTTCCAGGTATGGCGTAAGTATGAAAAGAACGATCGTCAATATCGACATTTTTTCGGCCATCCTGGAAACATCTCAACCACTCATACACTTGTATGCGGCTCACACACTCCTCTCCACAGGGCTTGTGCAATTTTTCATGTTTATTAATTTTTCATTTTTTTTTTATTGAGGGAGATGACCAAAAGTACCGATATCTCTCGTAAAACGGGGAGGATAACCCAATTTTTAATGGGGGTGAGATAACCAAAAAATACCAAGGTCCTTGGCTGTTGTTTTTAGCAGATCTTTGGCGATCACATAGAGATAGGCTTGATGGATTGTGCTGGTGTTGGCGGTGGTTAGTGGCCCTATCACTGCTCCTGCGGTCGCGATCGAAAATACAGTCGTGAAAATTAGGCGTGTGTTCGTGCGTGCGCGCATGTGTGTATGTGTTTGCGCGCGCGCGTGTGTGTGTGTGGCAATGTTTATAGGGTGTGAAATTGCCCCCCACCTTTGCCTTTCTCCACCTCAACCACTCGGTCATTCTTTAAAAAAAAATTTTGTCTCTATTTGACCTTTTAATGGATTTACCAATTGGGTGACATGGTGAGGTGGGAGTGTGGGGTGGTAGCGGGTGACGAAACGGGTAGATGGAGGCTATGGCAGTCCTTTTCTTCTCTCTAGCCCTCACCGTCTTCCCCTACCAAAGACAACTGCGGCAGATTTGTGGGGTGCGGTGGGAGTTGTTTCTCTCCTACTCCTGCCGCATCTCTCTCGCACCTCCCACCATACCTGTAAACCTCCCCTTTACCTCCTACCCCATCGTCTATTGCCCGTCGCTTCTCCCCCACACCTACAGCATCTCTCATCATTCTTCTTTGCATCCACCGCCACCACCATCACCACCACCACCCATCAACCAACTTCTCACCCCTTTCTACTTCATTCTAGCAATTTCCTCTCCGCTCCCCTCACCCACACATTCCCACTCTTGCTACTACTTCACTCCGCCTCCCACGCTTTTCCTCCTCTTCCCAACCCCTCATTACCCTCTCCTCCATGTAGCTGTGAAATATCGGCGGCATTCATTACATTTCCGGTGGTCATCATAACACTTGTTGTTTTGTCTGACAACCGTGTCCGTCCGTCTGTCTGTGTGTCTGTCTGTCATTTTACATGTTTCTTTAGCGTCGCGCTGTGTCAAAGGTCAAAAAGGCCGGAGCGAAATCACCAAAACATTTGTTATTTTTTGGCGTGTCTTTTTGACGGGCCCAGGGCGTTGACAGACTAATAACTGTGTTCAGGGTGTGAATGAGACAAGAACTAATGTATGTATGTATGTATGTATGTTTGTATGTATGTTTGTATGTGCGTGTGTGTGAATGTCTTGTATGTATGTCCTTGTTCAGTTTTATTTCAAGATTTCTTGCCAATAGATAAAGAGCCGGTTTCTAGCTTAGATTCAAGGCGCCTTCATTGGAATTTCAACATCAACAGCAAAGTATTTTTGTTTATATGTATGTATGTGTGTGTATGTTTATATGTATGTATGCATGTATGTATATATGTATGTATATGTGCGGATTTGTATGTTTTGTTTTATGTATATAGTTACATATCATGCATATAGTTACATATCTAGACTTGCTCATATATATTTAAATGATAAACTTCTGGAAAGTATTACAGATTTTTACAGTTCTAGTGACGGATTGGATCTGTAGTTTTCGAATTAGCTTTCTCTTTTCTGGTTTTGAGAAGCCTAACTTCTCAACATTGGTATTTAGGCAGTGTGTTACATATCCCAGGGCCCCAGTAATTACAGGTATAAACCTGAACTTGTAATCTGGATAGAGTAACTGCAGATAGTTCAGCGTAAGTGTTCTCTTTTTCACTGCTCTTCAGCTTTGTGTTAACATTTGCTGAGCAGCTAATTTCCATAATTGTACACATTTTCTTTTCTCCATCCCAAATTATTATATCAGGCCTGTTGTGCTTACATTTTACTGAGGTTTTCACTGGGACATTCCACCAGTACTCCTTTTTACACAGTGAAATGAAACTGGAAAGCACTTGGTTGCAAAACGAGCTTTGTAACCACACGGTCATCGTGCTTCGGTCTATGGTAATTATTTTTTCTTTCTTCATAATGTAAAGAATCTGTTTAATGTTATCAACACGAAATATTTTAGAAGTTTCTCCGCATCACATGAGGTGAATATAAGAATAAAGATAAAGAAGAGAAAGCGCAAACAGTTAAATGATAATGGTGATGGCAATGACGATGATAATGATGATGGTGATGATAATGACAATGATGATGATTGTGTTGATTGGATGGTGTTCATAATCTTGTTGGAGGTGACAAGAGTGTCAAAAATAATCACGAAATATTACAAAGGCACCAGTCGTCAGTGGTGGTCTGATTTTAACAGGGGAAAATTCATTATGTATAATACTGAATAATAAACGTATATATACATATGTGTGTGTGTGTGTGTGTGTGTGTGTGTGTGTGTGTAAATAAAAGTGTGTTTATATAATTTCATATGTCTATCTTTACACACGCAGAGATATGTATGCATTTATGTATATACGTATGTATGTATATATGTATGTATCTATCTATCTCTCTTTCACCCACACACACACTCTCTCTCTCTCTCTCTATATATATATATATATATATATATATCTATATATAGTATACACATGCATATACATATGGCCTATGTAATTCACGACCACCCACAGTTACAACAATCATCTCTAATATATGTATATATATATATATATATATATATATATATATATATATATATATATATATATATATATGTAAATGTATATATATATAAAGTGTAGTATATTGCCACTTAAGTGTGGCTGACCCCTAGGGGTGGATGTTACTGTTGCTTTTAGCCCCAGGAGGACATCTCCTCCAGCTGGCTTATCGACACACGACTGTGTCCTGTTTGCCAAGGGAAGTTATCCCTCTCACCTCGATCTGCAGCACGAACGTATCCGGATTTCAGGGTTATTTCCCTTCGTCGGCGTCCGACAGCTGCTGACCTTGGTGAGAGAGACAAAAACCTGGCAATCTTATATATATATATATTTTATTCGTGATAGTTTCCAGTGTAAGTACAAGGCCAGCAATTTTAGGGGTAGAACTGGGCGTTTGTTAATACCATCGATGCCAGTGCTCGAAACGTTCTTTGGTTTAACAACCCTAAAGAGATGAACGGCATAGTTGACTTCTGAGGGATTTGAACTCAGATCGCAAAGTACCGGAATAGATACCACAACCCCCTTGTAATTCTTTCTACCCATCGCCTACAGCATTACATTATCGATCACATATAGGCGCAGGCGTGGCTGTGTAGGAAGAAGCTTGCTTCCCAACCACACTGATCCGGGTTCAGTCTCACTGTGCGGCACACCTTTGGCAAGTGTTCTCTACCATAGATCCGGGCCGCCCAAAGCCTTGTGAATGGATTTGGTAGACGGAAACTGAAAGTAAAATCTCGTCGTATCTATCTATCTATCTATCTATCTATCTATCTATCTATCTATCTATCTATCTATCTATCTATCTATCTGTATATATGCTGAGTGTGTGTGTGTGTGTGTGTGTGTGTGTGTGTGTGAGTGTGTATTCAGCCTGTACACGTATATTTTCCCATCAATTTTCCTTGACCCCCATTTAGTATTCAATGGTTGACCGCTTACATATATTTTATGTTATATGTTTTCTAAAGTGTCATATCATATATTGGCAGAGTAACATCCAGTCTGTCTTGTCTGTCTGTCTGCCTGTCTGTCTGTCTGTCTGTCTCATACACACACACATATGAATATATACATACGTACAGGCACAGACGCAGAGAGAAAGAATTATGGAATGAGGAGCGTGTTGTTATTGTTGAATGGCGAGAAAGAAATGGGATCTGTTTCGGACATGGCACTTGATGAGATAAGGTCGAAGATTTCTGTCTTTTAATGCTTGGAAGATAAATAAACGGAAAAAGTATTGAGAGAGAGAGAGAGAGAGAGAGAGAGAGAGAGAGAGAGAGAGAGAGAGAGAGAGAGAGAGGTAGAGAGAGAGAGAGAGAGAGAGAGAGAAAGAAAGAGAGAGAGAGCGGGGAAAGAAGGTCAGAGAAGCAAAAATATAAATAGCTAAAAGAAGGAAACGAATAATTTCCTTCTCTGTATGTGTGTGTGTGTGTGTGTGTGTGTGTGAGAGAGAGAGAGAGAGAGAGAGAGAGAGAGAGAAAGAGAGAGAGAGTGAAAGAGAGAGTGAGGGGGGAGGAAGAAACACAGGTATGAAAGAATTGCTTAAAACGATTAGCAGAAGGGACATTTGCAAGGAGGTTTGTAGTGTTGAGGTAATCGTCAGTCAGGAGCAAGGTTACAATCTATGGCAAGGAAGGACCAATTTAATAAGTGGTATAATCTACATCATCTTTGTTTATCACGGGGATCTGGTAAAGAAACAGTGATAAATGAATCAGCGATAAATGAAACCTCTCCACGCACTTTGTAAATGAAACACTCACACACACATATGAACGACCATCCGGCGCAGGATTTAAAACCGCGATCTCGCGATCGTGAGTGCAACGGCCCCCTGACCTGCAGGTCCTTCACCCTCACACAAAACTACGACAGTAACAACAACAACAACATAACGATGACAACAGCACTAACAGCAAAATCCCCGGGGGCGATTTGAACTAGGCCCGTCGTTATCTCTTTGCTTCATCAAATAAAATATAATACTAATAATAATTACAGTAGTAGTAGTAGTAGTAGTAGTAGTAGTAGTAGTAGTAGTAGTGGTGGTGGTGTTATTAGTGTCAGGGATAGTAATGTGCGCGCGTGGTCTATGTGTGTGTTTATGCGTACGACAGAGATAGTGAGAATACGTGTGTATGTACATCTGCCTGCACGCATGTGTACGAAGGGGTGTTGGTTCGCGTGTGTACGTGTGGGTGTATGTAAGTGTGTATGATTATGCGCGAGTGCTAGTGATGTGTATGTGTGTGTGTGTGTGTGTGTGTGTGTGTGTGTGTGTGTGTGTGTGTGTGTTTGTGTCTGTCTCGTAATTCTTGATTCCAAGCATGGTGGTCCTGATAAATATAGCAGAGCTGCTGCCGTCGTTTGACAAAATTTTCCAAAGGAATTCGCCTTGGATATGTATGTATGTATGTATGCATGTATGTTGCATGTGTGTATGTATGCAAGTGTGTATGTGTGTATGTGTGTATGTATGTTTGTATGTGTGTACGTACGTATGTATGTATAGATCTATGTATGTGTATGTACATATATGCTTCTATATATGAATATTTAATATATATATACAAATATATATATATATATGTATATATATATATATGTATATATATATATATATATATATATATATATATATATATATATATATATATATATATATATATATATATATATATGTATGTATGTATGTATGTATGTATGTATGTATATATATGTATGTATATATATATATATATATAAATGAGCGGCGAGAGATATCAAGGGAAAGGAAACGGGAGTAAGAGAGGAAGAGTCAAAGAGTCAAAGGACGATGTAGATAGATAGAGAAAGAGTGAGGGAGAGGAAAGAAGAGAAAAAGAGTAGAAGAGGCGAAGGAGAAGTCTTGGAGACATTGGCGACAATGAAATGGTTCTATATTTGAAATTGAATCCTTGAAAGCCAGTTTCATAATTCGTGACATTAGCAAGAAATAACCCACATAACGTTGGATAACAAATAAACAAACGTATAGGGATATATATATATACATGTATGTGAGTGTGTGTGTGTGTGTGTGTGTGTGTGTGTGTGTGTGTGTGTGTGTGAGTGTGTGAGTGTGTGTGTGTGTACAGATATATATAATTAAATAAACGTATAAATAAAGAAATAAAGAAGCAATATTGCTTAAAACAAACGACAAAAAACGCGAAATGACTTGTATATATATATATATATGTATATTATATATATATATATATATATATATATATATATGAATAAATAAAATCGGGCAAATGATCACACAACAGATATTTGTATGTATGTCAAAGACATACAGAGGCATGTATACATATATATATACATATACATATATATATATATATACGCACATATACACTCTTATACTACATTTCTCTGAGTGCGCACATTAGAAACCCACATAACGTCTCCCAGACAAAGAGTAATATATATATATAAGCGTATATGTATAATGTATATATATATATGTAGTATATAATATGTATATTTGCATATATATGTGTCTACATAATGCTTGTAAGTATATGTATGTATATGTCATAAATACCTATGTATGTATATATGTTTGTGCGTTTGTGTGTGTGTGTGTATGCGTATATTTATACGAATACACAGACTTATACATTATGCTGACAAAAATTAACATAAGAGCAATCCTAATCATTAACTGTAATAAAAGGAATACAGACATTACGGTGATGTATTGTGTTTCTGCAAACCAGGCCTTCATTAGCAAGGAATTAAAAAAGATGGACGCCAGTTTCTCCTCAATAAATATATATTCTTTTTAACTCTAGGCATAAAGTCCGAAATTTTGGGGGAGGGGGTCAGTCGATTAGATCGACCCCAGTACGCAGCTAGTACTATTTTATCGACCCCGAAAAAATGAAGAGTAAAGTTGACCTCCGCGGAATTTGAGCTCAGAACACGAAGACGGACGAATTGCCTGTCGTGTTAACGATTCTGCCAGCTCAGCGCACCTTGATATATAATTCATATCTTTCATCTCTTATCTTTCACTTGCTTCACTCATTAAACTGCAGCCATGCTGGAGCATCAATTTGAAGGGATTTTAGTCCACCGAATTGACTCTAGTATTTAGTCTGTTTTTGTTTTGTGTGTAAAAGTCGGTGCTTATTTCATCGGTCACTCACTAAGTCATAGGGACGAAAACACACCAAAACCGGTTGTTAAGCCAGTCAGTAGGTTATAAACACAGACACAGCACACGTTCGCGCACACACACACACACACCGATACTATGGTAGCATCCACACGCGCATATCAATATGCATAGACGCATATACACACGCATGCGTGCACAATAAGAAACATACATATATTTCTTTCTCTCGCTATCTATCTATCTATCTATCTATCTATCTATCTATCTATCTATCTATCTATCTATCTATCAGCATATATATATATATATATATATATATATGTGTGTGTGTGTGTGTGTGTGTGTGTGTGTGTGTGTATGTATATAGTTTGCAGCTCTAAAAATAATCACCAAATTATTTATTAGTGAAATAATGTTTAGTCCTAAAATAAAAAATATATATATATAAACAACATCTGTGAGTGGCGGAGGTGGTGGTGTTCGTTTCGGGGCGTGTCGTGCGACAGGGTGGTGGCGACATCTGTATGTGGAATCGGATGTCATTGACGACACTGTTGCTCTTATTTAAGGGTGGCTGACGGCAGGCTCAGTAGAGCAACAGATTAAATAAATGTTTGGCGGTGTTGTGTTACGCCCCTTTGTATTTAGAGTTCAAATCACGTCGAGGTCAACTTCTCCTTTCATCCCTCCAGGGTTGATAATATACATAAAGTAACATTCCAGTACCGGGGTGGATTTATAGACTAAACTACTCACTGCCACCCTCCGACTTCCTATCGCTGTGTCCCTGTCAGAAACAATTAAGTCGGGTGGGTGGTAGATGTGCTCTTCAGAGCAATGGGTCTCAACCCGCTTTCTTGCCGGTTCACATAAGATTTTGTTACCATTTATCTTTTGCTTGTTTCAGTTATTAGACTGCGGCCATCCTGGAGCACCTCCTTGAAGTATCCCAGTACTTTTTTCTTAAGACTGGTACTTGTTCTATCGAACACTTTCACTGTGCCGCTAGATTACGGGGACGTAAACACACCAACACCAGTTGCCAAGCGGTGGTAGGGAGACACAAAGATACGCGCACACACACACAACGGGCTTCCTTCTGTGTCCGTTTACCAAATCCACTCAAAAGACAGGGGTCGATGGAGCGACTATTTCCTCCCATCGAAACTGCCGGCCTTGTACTTAAATCTGAAGCCACCATTTCTTATGCCTCTTCACGTTCTGAGTTTAAATCCCACCGAGGTCAACTCTGCATTCCTCATTTCGCGGTCAATAAAATAAAATCTCAATGAAGTTCGAGCTTGAAGGTTTCCGTTACATTCCTCTGCCTCAAAATTGCTGCCCTAGGGTTAAAATTTAGAAACTACTATAATATGGTGGCGTGTTAGCAAAATAGCGCGTCGGACAAAATGCTTGGCAGCATTTCGTCTATCTTGACGTTCTGAGTTCAAATTACGCCGAGGTCGACTTTGTTTTTCATCTTTTTGGGATCGAGAAATTAAGTACCAGTAGCATACTGGGGTCAATCTAATCGACTGGCCTCCTTCCCCCAAATTTCAGGCCTTATCATTATCATTATTATTATTGTTGTTGCTGTTGTTGCTGTTGTTGTTGTCGTTTTTGTTAAATCGAAGACTGGTTACTGAGCCGATATCCATCAATGGGCTGCAGAGAATATACCCTTGTGGTGGCGGGGAGGGCGTTCTTCATGTTCAATTGTGAATGTAGTAGAATCGGACGTGTGTGATGGAGTAACTTGAAAGTATGAAAGAATGGCTGCATATATTCATATACATGCATATGCGTGTATATGCATGTATATATGAATGCATGTATGCATGCATGTATGTATGTACGTACGTACGCGTGTATGTATTCATATGTCTCTGCATATGTATGTATGTACGTACGCGTGTATGTATGTATGTATGTATGTATTCATACTCACGTGTATGTATATATGTATGCATATATGCATAGATGCATATATATAAGTTATGTAAGCATGGAAGTATGTTTGTATACTTTTCAACGAATGTAGTCGTGTATGCTTGAATGTATGCGTTTATGTACATATATACATGTGTGTGTATGCGTGTGTGCATGCTTGTATGTAGACCTATCTATATCTACACACACACACACACACACACACACACACACACACACACACACACACACAAACACACACACATACACGCTTTCACAGGTCTATATGCAAATCTAGCGTGCATGTCTTGTATTACATATTTCAAATTCCGTTGCCATTTTCTATACACCGAGATATATATATATATATAGTGTCAAAGCGAGTGTATATAAATGCTCAACTGTATTGCTGTGACGTATAAAAGAAATCCTCACCATCAACCTCATCGTGTCATATACATCATCATCATCATCATCACAATTTACATCATCATCATCATCGCCACCACCACCACCACCGCCATCCCATTTGTTGTTAGTCTAATATAATCTGTCTGTCTGTGTAATCCAAGATGACGGGTGGTGACCATTGAAATTGTTCCAACTAGGAGAAACTTCACCAAAATAAACGGTGCCTGTTTGGAGGACAAATTAGATATAGGTTTACCCTTATATATATATATATATATATATATATATATATATATATATATATATATATATATATATATATATATATATATGTGTGTGTGTGTGTGTGTGTGTGTATGTGTGTGTGTGTGTGTGTGTGTGTATACACAACAATGTACATTGTGTATATACGTGATGTGTGTGTGTGTGAGTATATACATATATGTATTTATGTGCGACTAGATACATATAAACGCGTTAAGACGTTTGTACGATTCTATGAAGACTCGGACTATTTAGGTTCCCTTTCAACACTGAATGAATGAATGTGTGTATGTGTTTATGTGCGTGTGTGTGTATGTGTGTGTGCATTAGTGTGTGTGTGCGTGTGTATGTATACACACACACACACACAAATATATAATTCAAATTTAAAGAAAAGCAAAAGACGAGGACAGGTGTCAGATCAACAAGCAGGTGTATTAGTGTGTGCTTGCGATTGTCCCCCCCACCACTACCGTTTGACACCCGGCGTTAGTGTTTTTACGTCCCCGTAAGTTAGTGTTTCGGAAAAAGAAACCGATTACACAACTTAAGGGGAGAAAACAAAAGCACTGGGATCGATTCGTTTCGACAGAAATTCTTCAAGGCGGTGCCCCAGCATGGTCGCAGTCTAATGACTGAAACAAATAAAAGATAAAAGATATGTATACATACATGTACACACATATACATACACGCACATACACATACACACACACATATATATATGCACATGTACACAGACACACACACACACATGTATACACATGTGCGCGCGCGAAATATATCTGACCAGATTCGTTGATTGAAATACAACGTTCTTTTAGTTTTACACACACACACACACACACTCACTCACAGCCCTCCCCACCCATACACATAGTTCTGTTCTCACTGGCACTCACACTCAACACTCCTCCACTTCGCCACTAACCCACCCCGTACCCCCACATATTGCACATATTTATTTATAATCACACGGTGTCTTTTTCATCAATTCACTTCTTTATTTTTTAAATAGGGCCATATGTGGACACAACCACTAGCATGGCAACACACACACACACACACATACCTATACATATAAATATACATATATATATGTATATAAATACATACACTTATACATATGTACAAGCCTATATACATACATACACACATACACACACAAACACACTCACACCCACACACATACATATATATGTGTATATATATATATATATATATATATATGTATATATATATTCGTACTCACACGAAACAAAGTGCTTCCAGTCCTAATACGATGGGCCTTAAATCATACAACAATATCTCTTTTGAAAATCTTAACATCAACAGAACAAATATTTCAGAATCTACCTCCTACCCCCCACTCCAACCACCACCAACATCCCTACCACCCTCACACCTAAGCTCTCTGACTTCTATTAAAAGCTCACTCAGCAATATACTACGTCTACAGTCTCACAGTCATACGGGTTCTCCTCTCGGTTATGTGTACTGCTACTACAACGTTATATGCTCCTTTGAACCAGCAAATTACTTCTCCTCTAAATGCCAAACCTCTCAAAATCTTTTAGAAAACTCGACAAGAATTCCAGTTTATGGCAGAAGTAAGTTTGTTGGAAGTAATATAACACTGTTTAACACAATTTTTGCCTTTGGGTAGCGACTGTTATTTCCTGTTTGCTGACCCTTAGAAAGTAGAATAATTAAGAACAAGGCTTAAAAAAAATTTCCTGGGTCGATTTGTTTGACAAAAAAAAAAAAAAAAAAAAAATCCTTCCAGGCTGTGCCCCAGCGCATATATATACAATCGTATTTCGAAAGTACTCTTAAAGGAGTAAGAGCATAGGCAGAACATGTCCAGATGAACGAATATAGCTCTTGAGGTGACCAATTACCATGCAGCTGAAATACTGAATGCGCAAACACAGACACAAAGACACACACTGAAGCGAAGACCATGTGGTTGGGAGGAAAACTGCTTACCACACAGTCACACTGGCGCCTGTTTATTGGGTTCTATGTTGAAACAAGCGTTTCTTTGGCTTAGCTCAGAAAGTCTCTGATATTCGTCACCGAGAAGGCCAAACGAAACCGAAACGCCGTGCCTGGCGATCCATCTTTATTCTTCTAAGCGAAACCCTGTGTTTTCAACTCAGAAGTCTCTTGGTGAAATTTTCTCAGAGAGAAAATATTACACCAAGAACCGTTCCATGTTACACTGTAAATCTTATACACACCGGTATTTTAATCTGAGACTGTTTCCGTTGCGTATATTGAGTGTATTCTACATTATATTTCATAATGAGAAAATAATAATTTTTCCTTATAAAAATAACTAAATATTATGGCGAGAAGGATCCGGTCTGCGGGCTGTAAGCTTCATACCCTTTACGTAGAATATTTCTCTCCAACGAAAGACTTCACTGGCAACATTACTATAATATTCTCCTATTTATCACTCCCTTCAACACATAATAATACTGCATCATTTTATTTATGTATTTCATCCCATGAGAACACATATTGATATATTTTAGTAACAGAAGCTCGTGTTTCTTTATAAAATTTTATGTTAAATTTCTTTCGGAACAACAGATTGGGAAAACTCACACGCTGCTTGTTATAACAGAGGTCAGGTTAATTTTTTGTTATTTTCTTAAACGTCCCCATATGTATTTAAGAGCATTATATATATATATATATATATATATATATATATATATATATATATATATATATATATATATATATATATATATATATACATATATATATACATATATATATATATATATATATATATATATATATATATATATACATATATATACGCATACAGAATCGTATACTCACACATATACGAATTCAGATACACTTTCATCCAAAAATGTATGTAAACTTTCAGACACATACACACATACACACACATATATACTTATGCACAAATACACACACACGCACACACATCTATACATCACCAAAAACAAAGTGTTTCCAAGAACTGTAAAGTATTTCACACAACTCAAAACTGAAGTCGACATCAATAATAAAACAAAAACAAAAACAAGCAAACAATACAACAAAACTATTAAAAAAAACCCCTCCAAAACGCGACAAAAAAACCGAAACGAAGAATATCTCTTGTTAAGATCTTTCCATCTCCTTAAGCAATTATTTCTAAAAGCTATTCCGTCTAACCGTATCTCGTATATTAAAACTGGTTCTTTTAAAACTCTTCAAGAGCTCTTTTCGTTCTTCGTCTCATTAACGAGTTTACCTTTTAAAATCATTTTCTGAATTTCACCCCCACCCCATCCACCTTCTTCCTTTCACTTCCTTCTCTCCGTCCCTCAATAGACTTCGAAATTCATCTCTCTCTCTCTCTCTCTCACACTATTTCCCTTTCTCTTACTTTCCCCATTCTCTTTTCCCCCTCTCCCCCTCTCTCTAATTACTTTATGAATTTACCCACCCCTTTCCTTCTCTATTTTCATAATTTCATTTTCATCCTCTTTGTTTTATTTCTTCATCAATATGGGTGTGTAGGTGTATGCTCATGTATGTATGCCTATGTGTGTGTGTGTGTGTGTGTGTGTGTGTGTGTGTGTGTGTGTGTGTTTGTGTGTGTGTGTGTGTGTGCGTGTGTGTCTGCGTGCGCGTGCGCGTATGTATATATATATTCAGGGTGACCCAAAAGTGATGAGTTTCAGTTGTTAATAACATCCTTAATTTTACGAATAAATGCATGAAAGTTTGATACAATATAAAAGGCCTAACGGAAATTAATATGCACAAGTCAAATTTTGCAACACCACTACATCACATATGAAAAATGACTTTGCTTATATGGCAGCCATTTTCGGCTTCACACACCCATGCTCTTTCCAAAACTTGCACCATGACACCCTCAAGAGTTTCAGACCCCACTTCTCTGATTTCTCTATTGATGTTCTCCTTCGAGTGCACCAGAGTCTCTGGTTTGTTGATGCAAACCCTCTTTCAGGTATCCCCACAAGAAAAAATCCGGGTTAGTCAAGTCTGGGGAATGTGAAGACCAGTGGACATAATCGTAGCGGAAGATTATTCTCTTTCTCCAAAATACTGCCATAGCAACTGTATTGTTTCTCTTGCCGTATGAGCAGTTGCCCCATCTTGCTGGAACTATGTATCATATCTACTTTGAATGGCCGGACTCTGGACAATTGCCTAGTTATCTATTTAATAGATCTTTTCACTTTAATTTACATTATTTACATTTGACGGATATTTGTCTTCATCTTTTTTGTTGTTAACACAACGTTTCGGCTGATATATCATCCAGCCTTCATCAGGTGTCTTGGGGAAATTTCGAACCTGGGTTCTCATTCCTAAGGTACTTTTCAGCCGTGATGGATATGTAATACTGTACACTTCGGGTATTACATGTGTGCGTGTCTCTGTGTGTGTGTGTGTATGTGTGTGTGTGCGTGCGTGCGCATGTATGTGTGTATGCGCTTTCACTAAACGAATTTTCCCGTTACTCACGTACTTTCAGCGTTACTCGCAGCCAGAGACATACCCACGCTCGCGCTTTAACATTCACACACATACAAGCAGTATAAATATATATTTCAACATATACAAAAACAAAACAAAAACAAACAAAAAAATCTGTGAATATGATCAATTTTTTTAGAATTAAATGAGTTTGCAATTAATACACAACATACTAATTAATGAATTGGAGTGTATTAATTGCCAGAAACCGTGCCCGCCCGCGCGAGCGTGTCTTCAAACTTCGTATACATACATACACACACATATATAAATACATACATAATACATATGTGTGTGGGTGTGTGTGTGTATATGTGTGCCCATACATACATATATGGTATATAATGCCTATGTGATGGCGGAATCTGTGTTTCTAATCCAGAATTATGCACTCACAATTTTATATATTAATCAAACGAAATCCATATTTAAAAAGAAATGTTTGCGTATATATGTATTATATATATATATATATATATATATTATATATATATTATATATATATATATATATATATATTATATATATATATATATATATATATATATATATATATATATATATATATATATATATATATATATAATGCATATATATATATATATATATATATATATATATATATATATAAGCATGTGTTAATGTATATATATATATATACACATATATATTTACACACACATACAAACGCACACGCGCATATATGTACATATTATATATATGTATACATACACACATATCCATTTGAATACATTTCCATATGTGTATGTATGTGTATGTACGCATGAAGTGCTGCCCAAGTTGAAGCCACTGTATTTGTGTGCGCTTGATATAATCATATTGAGAAAAGGAGAGAGAGAGAGAGGGGGGAAGAGAGAGAGTGGGAAGAGAGAGGGGGAAGAGAGAGAGAGGGGAAGAGAGAGAGAATGTGAAAAAGAGAGAAAGAAGCTGCGTAGTGTTAAGTACGTTATGACATATGGAATTTAAGTTGCAATACGGAAGACATTGATAATATTTATAAACTGTATTGAAAACCGGAAATAATGAAACATTTCTTTCTTTCTCTCCCTCTCTCTCTCACCTTCTTACACGCATGCACACACACACACATACGCATACAAACACACGCATACACACACACGCATACTCTCACGCACACGCACTTATAAGTATAAACGAATTGCTGTTCTTCACATCTTGGAACTTTTCTCCAAAGATACACACCCATCCACTCACACACATAATCAAACACACACACACACACACACACACACACACACACACACACACACACACAAATATACACACATATCTATAAGCGTATGCATATACCCACATGTAAGTACACACACACACACACATATATATATATATGTATGCATGGTATACATACATCCAAACACACACACACACACACACATATGTGTGTGTTTATGTGTGTATGGATGTATACCATGTACATATATATATATATATATATATATATATATATATATATATATATATATATATATATACATACACATATATGTGTACAACAAAATGTTTACGTCTATCGTTGGCACCGTTGTTGCAATACAATATGGCTATGATGATTAAATCGCTTGGAATAAATACGTATACATGCATAGTACGTACATAGGGCGTACGCACATACATGCATGCATGCATGCATACATACATGTGTGTGTGTGTGTGTGTGTGTGTGTGTGTGTGTGTGTGCTATTGATTGAAGAAGGAAATGCGGTACATATCTTCGGATGAACGGCCAGTATGCTGCCAGACGGTTTGTTCGGATTCACAATATTTTCTGTTGCACTTCGAAAGTTAAGAAGCAATATTTTTTACTTTCTTATAATTTCCTGTTTCACGATATTTACATGTTTAAATATTTAGATTTATTTCGCTAACCTTTTCTTTCTCACTGTGGTACATAATCTGCCTGTCTGTTTGTTTGACTATATGTGTGCATGTCTTGGATGTGAAACGGGGACAAGAATTACTTCGAATTTCTGCCAGCCACAGAGCATTTCGGTTAAACCCCCATCTCTTCGCTCGAGATCCCCCCCCCCCCCACTGCCAGAAGGGGTCTACGTCTTCTCGCAAAGGAACTTCTATGATATTTACTGCTTCTCCTCTCATGTCTCACTATACTGATGTTTGGCTTCGCACAAAGGAAAAATGCAGCGTGTCTGATTCTGCTCTACTAGAATAAAAAGAAAAAAAAAATGATAGTTTTAAATTGAAAAATATTGAAAAAATATTGAAAACTACTTTTACCCTTGAATTTGCCAACAAAAATATTAATTATACGTTTGCTAGGATAACGAAGCGTTTGTAGAGATTTTCTAAAATTTTGAATTAGGGATACCTTTTGTGGAGCATCGCTCGAGAAACACTGAGCTAGAAACGTCCCCTTGTGAAGGTCTGCAGTTGGTTAGGTTCACAGAAGTATATGATATTGTAAAAGGAATGAAAGGGGCAGACAGAAAAAAAAAACAGCAACAAAAGCAAAACAAACAAGCAATAAAACCCCGTTAAAAAAAAAAAAATCAACAACGCTTTGTATCATGTCGATGGCGATTCGCTAAATAGCTGAAGCTTATTGGTGATAAAATGTCGTTCTTTTATGTATGTATGAATGTATAGGTTTATATATATATATACTGTTTTGTTTAATCTAATCTTCCACTGCTACTGGATTGCCTTTGGCTCTTCTGACGTTCTCATATATCGTGACTATCCACCGTTCCAGTCAGTGCAAAATGGCGGTAACTTGAAACGAGTTGTTGCACACGTAGACACACACAGCAGACATTATGCGACATAGGTTGTAAACGAACCAACTAAGGCGCCCGAATGTATGCAGTCGTTCGGGCGGTTAGAATAAGCAGCTAAATTTCCGCCAAGTCATACCCTAACGTCTTAAAAACATAAAGATACATCAGATTACTACATATTATCACTACAAAGAACACTACTCAAACTACAGGAACTAAACTTGGAAATACTCATATTCACCAGATCTTGTACCAACTGCCTCTCTCGTTTTCCAGGCATTGGACAACTTTTTTGCAAGGAAAAAACACTTCAAATCTGAAGAAAACAACCTTTCGGGATTTCACCACCTCTTGCTCTCCAGAATTCCTCGCTGCTGCTATAAATAAGTTACCGATTAATGGCAAAATTGTGTTGATAATTTAAGTGCATACTTTGATTAACTGCAATCTCAGTTGTTTAATCGCAAGTTCACTCCTCATTTCATCCAATTGGTTGACGTATACATCCGCTGTAATTGACTTACCAGGTCACATGATGCTGTAATGGATGACGCCAGCGCTGGGCCACCATTTCAGTTCAAAATCGGACATTTCATTCTTAATGACCGGATACAGATTGTATGTTTCTGAGTTTGTGTCTTGAGTGTATGAACGAAGTTACGAAACTATATTACGATGTATCTGTCAACATATTTCTAATCTTGATTTTAATTTCGTTTCGTTTTTTTATTTTTATTTTTACATCGGACTCATCTCACTTTCCCTACCGACCTCAACATATATCCAAACCAAATTGCTTAAAGTCCAAGGTGG
>NC_142949.1:39042831-39045331 GCF_046866305.1 Octopus bimaculoides | reverse complement strand
TATCTATCTATCTATCTATCTATCTATCTATCTG
This sequence comes from Octopus bimaculoides, assembly GCF_046866305.1. NCBI lineage: Eukaryota > Metazoa > Mollusca > Cephalopoda > Octopoda > Octopodidae > Octopus > Octopus bimaculoides. The sequence continues at coordinate 39,045,297 of NC_142949.1, read as the reverse complement.
AATATATTGTACAGACGCTCGAAAGTTACTCTCCTTGATGTCAAATGATCGAGTTATTTGCTGGTCTTATAAAGCATATTTCGTGTTCAAAACATTTAAAAAGAAACCTCGTGTGCGCTCCCAAAGACATCACACTTACACACATTGACATGCACACACCACTGTTACACAAGCACCAAACGTACATACATAATACACTTACATGCGTGCACACACACACACACACACACACAGTCACATACACAGGCAAACGCACACACATGCATGTACACGCGCGTACACATATACTAGTAGTTCTGCTCAATCAGTGTCGAATTGTGCATAAACATCAGCAACAACAACAACAACAACAACAACAACAACAACAACAACAAGAACAACAACAACAGTAACAACAACAACAACAGCAGCCACAACAACAACAACAATACCAAACCAAGTGAAGTGTAGTAAACCGAACAAAATGGCGGCTGATGGTTAATTTTCCATTTTTTGTTTTTATAAACAAAATAAGAGAAAACAAATTTCAGGTGTTGAGTTTCATGATGGAAAAGAAACTGGTAATCTATAACATATGTTGCTATGTAGAGGGAACAGACTGTATCTATTAAGAGGGTTGGCCAAACCACAGGTTGAACTAACAGTTGTCTGTAAGGGGCGGGCGGGGGCAGTGATAGGTCGGGATTGCATTTATTCGTTTAGGGGTTGTATTCTTTGGACTGAAGCCATTCTGGGGCACCACTTTGTAGGGCTCTAATCTAACAAATCGACTTTCAGTACTTTTTCTATCGTTTTTATTTCATCGGTCTTTATGGTACCCAAACGCTAAGTTGTTGAAGAATTAGGAAATCAATATTACTGGTCAGCATGAATAAATATATGCATTCACACACACACACACACACACACACACAAACACATATACATACATATATATATGTATATACAACTTTTCTGTCTTCCTTTCTGACGAAGAGCCTATGCTGTGGTGGTAGTGGTGGTGGGATTGGTGGTGATGGTGATGGTGATTGTGAAGGTTGGTGGTGGAGCGGCATCATTGGTATGAAACTACAGACAGAAATCAACACTTGTGTGCCCCCCACCCCATCCCCCACTCCCACTAAAAATATTTAATCATTTGATATCTGAAAAGGAATAAATTTCAGCAGAAACTTGATAAGCACTTATGTATGTCATTGTTCAGTTTTATATTTGAAGATTTCTTGCCAGTAGAGAAGAAGAAGCTGGTTTCTAACCTAGATCCAAGGCTCTTTGATTGGAATTTCAACGGCATCGACAAGGTAATTTTGCATGTATGCGTGTATCTGTGCAATATTTGAACCCAATCTAAGGCGGCGAGCTGGCAGAATCGTTAGCACGCCGGGCGAAATGCTTAGCGGTATTTCGTCTGCCGTTACGTTCTGAGTTCAAATTCCGCCGAGGTTGACTTTTCCTTTCATCCTTTCGGGGTCGATTAAATAAGTACCAGTTACGCACTGGGGACGATATAATCGACTTAATCCGTTTGTCTGTCCTTGTTTGTCCCCTCTGTGTGTAGCCCCTTGTGGGCAGTAAAGAAATAAGAAACGTTAGCACGCTGGGCGAAATGTTTGGCGGTATTTCGTCTGCCGCTACGTTCTGAGTTCAAATTCCACCGAGGTCGACTTTTCCTTTCATCCTTTCGGGATCGATAAATTAAGAACTAGTTGCGTACTGGGGTCGATCTAATCGACTGCCCACCTCGCCAAATATTTCGGGCCTTGTGTCTAGAGTAGAAAAGAATATTTGGAGTGTATGTGTGTGTGACTTTGTATATGTGTATGCGCTTGCGTGTGTGCGTGCGTGCGTGCGTGCGTGTTTTCCGTAATATATCCACCCGGAGATTAATCGTGGAGTCGACTGAAAATTTGACATAACGATAACAGAGATTAGCTGAATAATTTATTCTTGTGAATATCTTTTATAGACATTGTGTTATAATAATAAGAAAAAACAATAAACATCCATTATCCATCCATCTACCCATACATGCTATGTGTGTGTGTGTGTGTGTGTGTGTGTGTGTGTGTGTGTGTGTATATATATTCGTATATGTATATAATGTATATGTTCATATATGTATTTATAATTTACATATAATTTTAATTATATATGCAAATATGATATAACTGTGTGCGTATTCTTAAATTGTGCGCACATACAACCTCACACACATATACGTATGAGTGTGTGTGCATGTGTGTATATAAGCATATAAGCATCCATACATTCAGACACACACACATACGCATACACTCACAGATACAGATACACACACACACACATATGTATGTATCAAAGTGTATTTGTATGCTTCGTATCTATTTGGCTATTTCGTAGAGAACAGAACTTCAAATTCCTTCGACGGCGACGCGAAAAGGATTGGATTCTAAGCAATTAAGCTGTAATTACATTCCTAGAATTTTT
>NC_142949.1:39035331-39037831 GCF_046866305.1 Octopus bimaculoides | reverse complement strand
CCCCCTCTTATCCTTTTCTCACGCGTTTAATTCCTGGATTCACTTCAGCAAAATCGCTCGTTTTTGTTGTTTAGAGAAAGTCTACCGGATGGGAAACAGGTTTCCTGCCACTCAGCTATTAATTGGTCTTGTGTGTCTGTCTGTGTGTCTGTGCATGCTTGTATATATATGTATGCATGTGTATATAGCTATGAATGTATGTATATATATATATATATACATATAATTATTTATATTTATACAATTTATACAATATATACTTGCCACTTGATAAAACCATTAAAATGATTTTATCCTTAATTTTGTATTACACGCACGCACACACACACACACACACACACACACACACACACACACACACACACACAGACATATGTATATATGTATGTATATTTTTATTATGTATATACATGTATGTCTGAGTGTATATATGTGTGATTCCTTTTATGCACATTCTGTGTTTGTGTAAGTGTGTGGTATTAATACTGCAGTAATTGACATCACATGATTCCATGAGCTCTCCTACGACATCGTCGATAACTTTAAACATTAGAACTGCTGAATATTTTCTTAATCTTCTTAAGAATGACCTGTTACTTAACGATAGTTCTGAACAAGTAGAAAAGCTCTCTATGGACTGTGGTTTCAGGACAGTTGAGTATATTCTACGGTTGTCGCTGTTGACTCAACTACATTTGGAGAGAATTCAATGATGGCGGCAGTTTGTTCACATTATTTTCGATCTTTCTTTTGGCAGGTTTTGGCCAATTCTCAGTATTTTGAGAATATCGATTTGCATTACGAGAGCAAGTAATTTTTCTCTTAAAGAATGCTGCTTGTTGTCGAAGCTGTTTCGCAGTAAAGGTGCTTAAGTTCGGGTAAGATTCGTCCCAGTATATCTTTAAGCGCTTCATATGTCCGCTAGAAAGGCCTTCACGGGTTTTTTCATAGCATCGAAGTAGATGTTGGTTTAGATGTAGAGTCCAAGAGCACTTATGTCTTCGATAGCTCACTGGTGCTGTAGTGTTGTTTTCGTCGGTGGTGGGCTCGTTTGCATCAGAGCAATGATCCTGTTAGCGAAATTCCAAAGGTATAAGGTATGTTTTTAAAACCTGGCCTGAATAACGATGCGTTGGTAGGCAAAAGGTGTTCTCTTATTTATAATGGGAGAAATAAACCAAAGCTGGAGGACTCGGCATAAATGTAAAAAGAAATGTCGAAAATATTTTTTAAATGGCCCTCTACGCCTGCACGTCTGAGTTGACGGCACCAGCTTTATGTATATCGTATATGTATGCCTGTATTTATCTATCAGTCTATCAATTAATCTATCTGTATAAATCAATCAATCGATATGAATTTGTGCGTGTGTGTGTGTGTGTATTATATTCATATACCCTATGTACACAGACGAATAGATATAGAGTGTGATGAGAGAAGGTGCGACTGAAATACAGTGTGTGAGAAGTACTAAGATAGGTAGGGAGAGATAGAGAGAGAAATAGATAGATAGATAGATAGATAGATAGAGAGAGAGAGAGAGAGAGAGAGAGAGAGAGAGAGAGAGAGAGAGCAAGGGAGAGAGAAGGGTGAGTGAGAAGGAGACAGATTAAGATAGAGGCAGAGAAGAAGAGTGTGTGTGTGTGTGTGAGAGAGAGAGAGAGAGGAGAGAGAAGAGAGAGAGAGAGAGAGAGAGAGAGAGAGGATCAAACTGAGGGTGCGGTTGGGCGGAGCAAGACATCTGGAATGATTTAAGGTTTCCAACCGCTTTAATAATTCGGATAAGGTTTGGTGAAGGATTAACTGAGAAGGCACTGTTGATTAGAGCAATAAAAACTGACAACAATATGCACACAGTGATTATATATATATATATATATATATATATACACTCACCTCACTCCTCTCTCACACACAACACACACACACACACACATATATATATATATATATATATTCGGTGTGTATACATATATATGTTTGTATCCATATAATCATTTGTGAGGTTGTGATTTTGGGTACAGCTCCTGAGGTATATGTGTATATGAGTATATTCATATGTGTGTGTGTGTGTGTGTGTGTGTGTGTGTGTGTGTGTGTGTGTGTGTGCATACAGGATGATGTGTATTATGTAAAAGTACGAATGTGTCGATGTGTGTGTATATGTGCATATTATATACGCGCATGTGTATGGTCGCATATATACATACCTGTTTCTATCAATCTATCTATCTATCTATCTATCTATCAGTCTGTCTGTCTGTCTGTCTGTCTGTCGTCTGTCTGTCTATCGTTTGTCTATGAATGTAGCCGCAATCTACCTATCTATTATCTATCTATTATCTATCTATCTATCTATCTATCTATCTATCTATCTTCTTGTCTGTCTGTCTGTCTGTCTCTCCTCTCTCTCCTCTCTCTCTCTATCATCCTCTCTTTTTTCCCTCTATCAAGGTGTATATCTATCTGATTAAAATTAAGCGTTAATATTTTTCCCACG
>NC_142949.1:39018945-39026445 GCF_046866305.1 Octopus bimaculoides | reverse complement strand
TATATATATATATATATATATATATATATATATATATATATAAATTTGGCAGGTCAGCTTATTAGACGTCGAGTAATAATATAGTAAAATGACAATAGTAAAGAGCTGTCCTAAACACTTCTGGAATGCAGCTCGTAACCCTTTACACTGTTGCTTAAGATGTTGCCATTTACTATTGTGTAGCGTATAGCCCTGTACTATCGATCACATAGTATTGTTGAGAATGTAGCCCTATGCTATTGCTTAGAATAGGGTTATGACACCATGAAGAACGCTCCCGCATAAGCATACTTTTATACATTCGTTTATACATTCGACACATACATGCGTTTATAAATTCACACCCGTGTAAGAAATACACATACACGTATGTAGAATTACACACAGTGAAAGCATACATACATGTGTTGTTCACATACGCACACATGCACACTCACACACACATTGTACATATATATATAGGGAAAAGTCCTGAATACGTGGCACCGAGTTAATATGCGCGCATACACATATGTGTGAGTGTGTAATGATATATAAATACACCCATATATCTGTAAACAGAGGCACACGCATCCACACACAACAGGCAAGTCTAACAACCACCTCGAAGATCAACCACTACCCTCACCCTCACCCCACCCATCCCAAACCTCATATACTAAACCCTAACTGCCAACCTTTAATGCTGCGTCCATAAGCAACCAACCACCACCAGTACCACCGCCACCACCGTCAATGAAAGCGACACCAAATTAGCGCCTGTACTCTGCCGTCGAGAGAAAATTAAGTTTCAGAGGTCAAACCTTTCAGAAAGTTATTACGAGTGAACTCGGTAAGGTTCTCTTGCAATATGATCCAGCCGCCACGTTCCATTCGAGAGAATACTCTCGTTTATTTATTCGTTTGTTTGTTTGTTTATTTATTTGTTTATTTACTTATTCATTATTTCATTTATTTTTGGCAAAGTGTAGGGCAGCTTGAAAAATTGCTCTCCTGGGATTAGAAACCCTCATCTAAACGCTTTCCGTACAATGAAGTTGCTGTGTTATAATCTTATATATTGCACAGTTATGATATCATACCGCGTCCTTTCTTTTTCAAAAATCTTTAATGTGGTTTATACATTTTTTTGTATAACAAATTGTGTCACACGCAAACATGCAACTCACACGCAAACATACACACACATACATACATATACATGCACACACACACATATACATGTACACACGCTCATCTATAAAATAATTAGCCATAGCATTAGCATTTTTCTGGCAGCAATGCACACACGGATATACATATATATACATATACGTATATATCTATATACACAACCACACACACAATAACACGGATGGGCTGAATTTCACTACAGCTGTTTCGTCCTTATTGTTAAAATACATCGATTCTATTGGATCCTACGAATAATTATATACATACACACACACAAACACACATATGTGTATTCGTGTATGTGTGTGTGTGTGTGTTAAGTATAATTCAGGTGAAAACCTCGTAATGTGCATTCAAGAGTTCTTATTCTGTTATTTTGGCTACCAAATGTCATCCTACAGTAAGATATTCAAAAAAATTCAACAGTTCTTAATCGTACTTCACCCGATGAAGCGCCCCCATACGGCTGTTGCCAAAAAGTATTCAACTATATGATGATCATAATGAATAATCTTGTCTAATGGTATGTTGACTTAAAGTCAGCAGCCTAAAGCTGGTGTGTGGTGTAAAAGCAATTAATGTTCTCCTTTCTCGCCCGAAGCTAGAGTAGACGACACTCACCCAAGGTTCCTCATAGTGAGTTGAACCCGGAACCATGTACTTCTTTCCAGACAGCCACATCTGCACCTACATCCGTCTGTGCATTCGCATTCTGTATGTTTTAATGCTTTTCCATATCGTATAACAATTTTGCCACACCCACAGATTATTATTATTATCATTATTATTATTATCATTATTATTATTATTATTATTATTATTATTATTATTATTATTGTTATTATTATTATTGTTATTATTATTTTTGTCATTATTATTATTTTCCACCTAATCATGATTGTTATGAAAATCGTGTTGACTGGGACGTCGAAATATGGTTTGATTCTCAATTCCTCGAATCCCATCATAAGCAGCTTTTAAAATAACGTTCTTTTAACATTTAACCAAGCTTGCTTAACCTTAAACGCTCAGAAAACCTTTCATTAGCGGATGTTGTACCATTGAATGAGCGCAGATGGCGGACTGGTGGAATCATTAGCATGCGGAAAGAAAAAAAGAACCGCAATGAAGTAATAAAGACACACTGAAATTCTTAACAATTCGCGTGTATGAAAATGTTCGAATGACTCTACCCCGTTGCAGTTATTTTATCGTTATACAAAAGTCAGATCTCTCTATCTATCTCTCTATCTATCTGTGTGTGTCTGACTCTTTATATATCTTTTAACTATTTCACTTGTTTCAGTCATTAGACTGCGGCCATGCTGGGACACCGACTTGAAGTGTTTGGAGTCGAAGAAATCGACCCCAGCACTATTTTCAAGCCTCGGTCACTTTTCTCGAACTGCTAGGTTACATGGAAGTCAAGAAACCAACACACACACAAACATATATATATATACACCTGGCTTCTTCAGTTTCCGTCTACCAAATCCTTCACAAAGCTTTGATCAGTCCGAGACTACAGTAGAAGACACTTCCCCAAAGCGTCACGCAGTGGGTCCGAACTCAGAACCATGCGGCTGATACACACGTGCCCGTACCCTATGTATGCAACATTTGTATTTGCATATGTATTCTATGCATGTAATACATATAAACACATGTATTACATGTATATATATATATATATATATATTTACGTATATGTGGACATATGTTATACGGCTATGTATCACTGTATATCTCGGCGTATAGAAGCTAACCTATGCATCAATATGCATGAATGCATACCAATCACTGCATTCCTCTGTATTTGAAGGCCCCGTGGATATCTGTAGATGTGTTTATGTTATAAGGGATAGCCCGCGTATGCGCATATATCTGCCTGCAGATGGTTGTGTGTGTGTGTGTGTTTATGAAGTCTTCGTTTTTTTATGTGAATGTCTCCTTGCGGTTTGAAAATGAGTGTATATAATTCAATACGACCATGTAGAAGTGTTTATAAAGTAATTATTAGCTGTGCGTAACCGTCAATGTTTTATGGGAAATATATCTGCGTGTCTGTATGCATTCGTATTGAAAGCAGCGAGCTGCGTGTACATGGGCACGCCTATTCATGTACGCATATACATACACACACACACACATACACACACGCTCTTGCTTATCCATACATATAAACATATGTATTTTATATACATACCAGCCTACCTACCTACCTGACAACATCCATACACGCATATGTATATATATATATATATATATATATATATATATATATATATATATATATATATATATATATATACATATATATATATATATACATATTCTATAATATATATTTATTCTATATATATATTGTATATATATGTATATATATATTTACTTACACAATATTTATATATACATATATACTGTATGTATATATATATATATATATATATATATATATATATATATATATATATAAATATATACATATATATATATATATATATACACATATATACAATGCATATATACACGCATATGTATACACACACACATATATATATCACGTTGGAAAATCTGACTCGTTCAATGCGTATAAACATGCAAATGGATATGTATGTGAACGGTTGTGTGCATGTGTGTGTATAAAATTGACAGTATATAAAGAGAGGGTGAAATTTAGTATGGTAGGCGTGAATGCGTGTGTAAAATATAAATAACACAATTTTATGTACAGTTGTGTCGTAACGAATATATACAGGGTCAGGTTATGTATTAAACAAAACAAGCACGTGCTTTGGGCGCCATGGGAAGGGAGCACCACGGAGTTTGGGGATTTTTTTCTTTTACTGCTGGATTTCCTATGGCAAATCCGGCGCAGGAAATGCAAATGGTAAATTTAAGAGTACTTTTTTTTTTAATGAATACAAAATAAATGTTGAAAATTAGCATTTTTTCTAATTAACCTGGAAACAAGAAGATAGTTTTTACTTATATTGGTTATATATATTGTTGTTTTGTGTAATTATGCAAACCAAAAAAATAAACGCCGGCTTAAAGTTGATATTTTTTAAAAATCTTCAATGAGGAGAGTGGAGGTGCGTGACTTAGTGGTCAGAGTGTCGGACTCACGCTCGTAAGACTGTGGTTTCGATTCCTGGAGCGGGCAGCGTATTTTGTTTTTGTTTTTGAGTTAAAATAATACTGTGCTGCTCGCGTTGCTTCAGTTCACTCAGCAACGAATATATTTTAAAATTCGCGACAATAGCCTGGGATTCGCCATTCGATGGACCTTCGACCTATTCAGGGTAAAAGCAGAATTGTAATCTTAGTCACTCTTTACGCCAACGATAACGGGTTAAGCTCCGGCCTTAGGAGTCCCGGGGCTGATGACAAAACTAGATCTACTCCAGAAAGAAGGCAGTGTCTATGACCATTCACTTCACAGTAATTCCGAGACTGAAGATACAGAATGACAGAGGGATTTATTGTCACTCATTCGTCGCTCTCTATAAGTATTTCGGTTTTATCGATCTTGAAATAATTAAACGCAAAGTTGTCCTCGGCAGGATTTGAAATCAGGACGCAGAAATTTGGAAGAAACACTGCGAGAGTTTCTAATCTATCCGATGCTTTGACGACTCTTCAATGTCACCGTCTTTATTCCGTGGGAGAGTGTGTGGGGTGGAGGCGTCTGGCGTAGGGGAGGGATCGGTAGAAAATTAAGAATAATTTTTATTCTTTAATTTCATATTCAACGCTTAATTATACCTTATTAACTACACAAACTAAAGAGTTGAAGTGTGTGTGTGTGTGTGTGTGGGGGGTAGCATTGTCGTGCTGTGAGCCGGGCATCAGTTGGCTTCAATAGTGATTCGTGCGTGCGCGCTGGCTTGTGTTTACGTGTGTGTGTATTCGCGACTGTGTATGTGATTGTTTGTACGTGTGCACGTGCTTGTGTGTATCTGTGAGCGTGAGTTTGTAAGTTCGTGGGCACACGTTTGTGTGTGCATATATAATACATACATACATGAATACACACACATACATATATATATATATATACTGTCAGTCGCATATGTATGCGGATGTTCGTGCATGCATGTTTGTTTATACATACCTGCGTATCTATCTATCTGTCTATAAATGTATGTGTGTGTGTATGTATGTATGCAAACATGCATGTATGTATGCATGCATGGCTGAATGTCTGTATGTGTGTATACATGCATATATGGATGTGTGCACGTATGCATGCATATATGTATCTATCTATACATAAATGAATATATATGTATATATGCGTATATATACACACATACATATAAATGCACAATAGATTCCGATAAAGAAACAACGTAATAAATAAATAAATAAATAAATTAAATATGTCCTCTTTCCAGTTTTCAAAGTTTCCCCTTTCCATATTCACTCTTTACCGCTTTATTGCTTTGGTTTTTTTTCTCTCTAAAAACCGAAAGAATGAAATATAAAAATATAAAGAAATACAAAATGCAAAATAAAAATAAAAATATCCCCTAAAAACTTCGCAGAAGAAAAAAAAAACAAACAAAATCCAAACAACTCCCCTTCTGTTCACCATCAAAAAAATTTAAGAAATCTGTGAAAAAATTTTCGTTTTACTTCTCCACTGAAAGAAAAAAGAAAAAAGAAAAAAGGTATGGATATAAATTTATGTCTAAATAAATAAATAAACAAATAAGTAAAAATTTTGAAAGATTTATATATGTGTTGCGGAGAGAAATTAGGGGCAAAACCTCCAACCAAACACCCTCTATCCAACCCTGAAACAACATCTACACCGGCATCAACACCAATACAATGAAAGAAATGCCAACGCCCCAAAGTGAAGCCCCACCAACGCCCTCTACAACAATCTTCCCACTAAAAAATAAAGAACCCAAACCAAAACGCCATATACCCACAAGCAAACCTCCAATAATTCCCTTTCCCCCTTCCCACCAAAAACAAAAATTTAACGGCACCAACGATGACAACGACGTCAACAACAACAACAACAGCAGCAGCAGCAGCAGCAGCAGCAGCAGCAGCAGCAGCAGCAGCAGCAGCAGCAGGAGTAGCAGCACTAACATGAGGAAGAACTACAGGGTCCTACAAAAAGCCCTCACTCAGATGAAACATTCCTAATAAAACTTTCACACTTTAGCACAAGGCCAGAAATTGCGGCTAAGTTGATTGTATCGACCCCAGTGTTTAACTAGTACTTGTTTTACTGACCCCTAAAGAATGAAAGCATAAAATCAATGTTTTGATGATCGGGATTGAACTCAGAACGTTCAGTCGGATTTCTGCTAATCCATCATATCAATTTTTATTTACGACATATGCAAAATGCATCTATCTGGGGTCGAGAAGAACAGTCGATTATTTCAACATTATAGCTTAAAGAACCAGAACTAACACCGCAATACATCTTTACGATAATAGTAATAATAATAATAATAATAATAATAATAATAATAATGATAATAATAATAATAATAATAATAATAATAATAATAATAATAATAATAATAATAATAATAATAATAATAATGGGCTAAACTAAATGCGAAAGAAATAGACAGAGAAAAATCCCAGCAATGGCTGAGAAGCTCAGGACTCAAAGCAGAGACTGAAGGATTTTTAATTGCTGCACAAGACCAAAGCCTCCCCACCAGAAATTACCAAAAACACATAATGAAAAGAAATATAACAAGTAACTGTAGAATATGTGGAGATCGACAAGAAACAATAAATCATATTATCTCTGGCTGCCCAGTCCTGGCTAAGAAGGAATATATTCACAGACACGACAGAGCTGGGACCTATATACACTGGAAGCTATGCCAACATTATGGAATAGCAACAGAAAAAAGATGGTATAAACACACGCCAGAAAAGGTCACAGAAAACGAGAAAGCAACCATACTCTGGGATATGCCAATACACACAGATAGAGAAATTAAGGCAAATAGACCAGATATAGTTGTCAAAGATCATGAAGGAAAAAAATGCCTTCTAATTGATGTTTCAATACCAGCAGATGACAATGTTTCTCTAAAAGAAATGGAAAAACTTTCAAAATACAAAGACCTGGAAATAGAGATAACTCGAATGTGGAATCTAAAAACAGAAACAATTCCTATCATAGTAGGTGCCTTAGGTATAATAAAAAAAATATTCAGACAAATACATAACAAAAACACCAGGACTTACAAATATATATAACATACAGAAAATTGCACTACTGGGTACTGCACACATTCTACGCAAAACACTTTCAATACAGTAAACATAAGAGCACCA
>NC_142949.1:39001445-39013945 GCF_046866305.1 Octopus bimaculoides | reverse complement strand
TACGCATGCATATATGTACTTGTATATATATATATATGTATATATGCATATGTATGTGTGTATATATATATATATATATATATATATATATATATATATATATATATATATATATAAATATATATATATATATGTGTCTGTGTGATTACGTACAACTACGAAGTCGCATGGCTCAGTGGGTAGAGCATCAGGCTTACACTCGTGTGGTTTTGAGATCAATTCCCTGACCGGCTGTGTAAGAAATTTTAATTTCCCGTCATTTCAGTCCACTCAGCTGTAGAAATGAGTAGTGACATCACTGGTGCCAAGCTGTATCGGCCCCTTTGTCTTTCCTTTTTATCCCCCTCTCTCACACACATAGAAAAACATACACACATGATGCATAGTTGGTAGTATATATATACAATGCATAAACATATACCTACACAAGACATGCAGTTACACGCACACATATTATATGCATGTTTATAAATACATACATATATATCTGCATATATATATATATATATATATATATATACAAACATATATATATATATGTATATATATATATATATATATATATATATATATATATATATATATATAGAGAGAGAGAGAGAGAGAGAGAGAGAGAGACGCACACACATATACATGCACACACTCTCATATGTACACACATATATATTTATACAAAAACAGTCAATATAATTTAAAATGGTTTCACTTTTGCGACACCCTTCTATCTTGATCTGTCATCGGAAAGGGATTAAGAACCCAAGAATTTTGGGTTCCTCCCTCGTAATATTAACTTATTCGGGTCTTCTTAACATTTCTCTTCACAGATGTTTTCTTCCACGTTTACATTACAACAGAACAGATACTTGTTATTGTTGTTGTTGTTATCCTGTTGTATTTTTCAAACAATCGTGGATGTCTTTCGCAAGAAATTTCGGGTTTCGATCTGCCTCAATTCCCCCTTTTAGAAGATGCAGAAAAATTGGGTATCGATGCATTTTCTTTCAACCCATGCCTCTAAGACGGCATTGCATCGTTATGCAAATCAGACAAACCTCATCATTTATGCTCGGTGTGCGTATAACAGTGTGATCTTAATATCTTATTTGGAGGCACATGGTCTAGTGGTTAGAGTAATGACTCGCGGTCGAGGGATCACGGGTTCGAATCTCAGACCGGGAGATGTGTATGTTTATAAGCGAAACACCTAAGCTAAACAGAGATAAACACTAATTCACTTGCATGTACAATTACACATTCCTAACAGCAGGAGTAGCAGCAGCAGTAGCAGCAGCAACAACAAAAACAACAATAATAACGATATACTCAAAGAATGTTGGGGAGAAAATCACGCAAATATGCAAACATAAAAATATATATGAAATTTTATATTAAAAACGCACGCACACATACAGACACACACAAATATTTACTGATAAAAATGCGCATATAAATAGGTATACACACACATATATGACCATACATGTAATATTTATGTTTTATATATATATGTTTTATATATATATATACACACCCATACACACACACCGCACACATATGTGTATATGTACACATACCTGTATATGCATACACACAGCCACTCACAAACACTAATGCAGACTTCGCTAACAGATAGAAGTATATTGCTACCCAAGTGACATTGGTCTGGGGCCAAACTTGCCCCATATTACACAAGAGGAATCATCCAATCACATTTGCAACACGGAAGGAAAGCTAAAAATGAAAAGAAAAAAATCTATTGTAGCCATGTGCACACATACACACACCAACTTATATACACGTCAAAGTAATGTTCGTACGTAAATATATATGTTTTATATACGTATGTTTATATGAAAGGAAACCAGCTGAACAGGTTATTCAGAGTGGATCAGAAGAGATTCTAATAAAGAAATAAATGGAGAGTGTACAGATCAAAAGTTAATACCAAATAATATTGAAAGCCAAAGGTTTTGGAGTGACATCTGGAGCAAAGACAAGGAGCACAAGAAGGATGCTGAATGTTTGCAAGAACTGAAACAAACAGTAGTCTGTCCAAAACAGGCAGAACTAATCATTTTGTTGTAACAAACGACCGGTCAAACTTTTAGGAAAGTTCGTTTTCCAAGATATTTCTTCCAAAGAGGGAGTGTTTTTAGAGCACTCGCTTTTATTCTACCATGTATTGTCCGTTGTTGTAATTACCTTTCGGATGATGATAATGATGATGATGATGGTGATAATCATTGTTTATAATATTTTTGCGATAAATAATTACGATAATAGAATTACATCTGTGTGTGTATGTGTGTGTGTATGTTTGTGTGTACGTACATACATATAAAAATACATACATACATATATATATATATATATATATATATATATGTACATTCTATATATATATATTTATGTATATATGTACATTATATATACGTATGTATGTAATATATATACTCTATACTCTATATACTCTACGACATTTCATTTCGTTTTCACCCTATTTTAATTGTTGATTATGTTGATTGAGCTTGTCATTGTTTATTGATGTTTTTTGTTGTTGTTGCTCGCGATATATTTCTTCGCTACAAAATATTTTAAGTGAATTTAGCGTTCCATTCTTCCTTCCTTCCGTCCTTTCTTTCTTTCTTTCCTTCTTTTTCTTTTAGTTTGCGAGTGTTTTCTTTTATTCGTCTGGAATATTCTTTCAGTACAACAAAATTAATTTTCCTATTGAGTAATTAAATCATGAAAACACGAGAAAAATAAAAATTAAAATATTGACATACACAGACACACTTATACAAACTTATCCGTATATGTGCATACCTACGCATATACGTCTTACTGTCTCTCTCTCTCTCTCTCTCTCTCTCTCTCTCTATATATATATATATATATATATATATATATATATATATATATATATATATATATAAATATATATATAAATATATATATATATATATATGTATATACACATAAAACTTCGAGTCACAGTTTAGATGTAATTACATTACATCTAACGCTACAAGTAGCTTAGCGAAGAAGCATTCTTTAATTTCACTGTGCTCCCCCTCCCAACAGAGACCGTATTGTTGAAGTACTATGTTGAAAACTAAGTGTTGGTGAAACAGATATGTCTCCAAATCAACACTCTCAACGCTTCACATACATACACTCCCTAACACATCTATATACCATGTTCGTACACACACACACACACACACGTGTGTGTGTGTGTGTGTGTGAGTGTATATGTATTTATGTATGCCTATGTGTTTGTAACTATGTGTATGTACGTTTGATTGTTTGCATGTATGTGTATATGTATACATCTACATTTCCTGATCTTTGTGTGTGTATCTGTTGACCCGCACCTCTCTCTCTCTCTCTCTCTCTCTCTCTCTCTCTATCTATCAATCTATTTACCTATCTATCTTTATCTGTCTATCTATCAGTCTTTCTGTCTGTTAGTCTGTTTAGATCTCTCGTTCTCTCTCTCCCTCTTTCTCTCTTTGCATATTTATATATATATATATATATATATATATATATATATATATATATATATATATTCACGCACACACACACACACACACACACACACACACACACACGCACGTACGCACACATACGCACATCTGACGTGCTTTTACAGTTGTCGCCTGCCAAACTATATTCCGAATATTTTAGTTTACCCAAGACACCAGTGAAAGAGTTTTGCACAAGTTTCCGCCTTGTGGACGCTTACCAGGACACATGTTGTGGTAAACCACACACACACACACACACACACACACACACACACACACACACACACACACACGCACACACACATACACACACAAAACTATCTTGTCCAAAGTGAGGATCATGTACTACAGTAGCTTGGTATTCAAGGGCCCGCAAATATTTAATGTTTTGCCAAAACATCTGACGGATCTTCATGGCGGAGTGGGTAGACATTTTCAAGAAACAACCTGACGCCCTACAGCCCAAGGTCCCAGACGATCCTATATCATGGTAAGAGACGGAAAAGAGGGAAACTGTGTCGAACTCCCTCTTTTACCAAAAGCCAAGAATGGCCATTGAAAATGTGATTGCCCTGGCGCTGCAACACCATCGCTTAAAACATATAAAAGAAAAAAAATATATGTATATATATATATATATATATATATATATATATATATATATATATATATATATATATATATATATATATGTATGTATTTATTCATGTATATGTATATACGATTAATACACACACTCACACAACAATATGGAATACAGAAATAGAAAATAGTTCCATGTTGTGTCTCCCTAAAAGTAATAAAAACACGTTGTTGTTAAAATTTGCCAGATTAACTGACACCATCTTCTCCACTCCTACATCATCGCACTCATTTCTTCGCAATGGCTTCTGTTATTTTCTGGTTGCGTTGAAGTGAGTGTTGTTGTTGTTGTTAATGGTGATGATGATGTTGTTTGTGTTGGCGTCTTTGTTGCTGTGCTTCAGGATGAATTTATTTAACAGCTCTCCTCTCCGTATTCTTCTTCTTCTTCCTCTTCTTCTTCTTCTTCTTCTTCTTCTTCTTCTTCTTCTTCTTCTTCTTCTTCTTCTTCTTCTTCTTCTTCTTCTTCTTCTTCTTCTTCTTCTTCTTCTTCTTCTTCTTCTTCTTCTTCTTCTTCTACTCTATCTTCTTTAAGATCACCATCATCATTCATGGACGTTAACATGATGATGATAATAAACCTCACGACGACGACGACGACGACCACCACCACCACCACCACCGCCGCCGCCGCCATGTAACGCCATCTTGCACTATATACCCTATCCTATATCCATTTTCTTGCAACGGTCACTTAATACTGATTAATAGATATGTGATGGGATATCGTTATCGTTATAAAGATATCCTAATAGATAGAAACATAGTAGGATAATGATTCTACGGCGCGTTACATGTACGTCGGTTCATATACACACAGCGGCACAGAGACATGCTCGCTCACACAAGTGTGAGAGAATGGTTATGTGTGTCGGTTGGTATATATATATATATATATATATATATGTCTGTCTGTCTGTCTATTTATCTATCTGTCTGTCTGTCTGTCTGTCTGTATTCTTTTACCTATTTTTCCTTTTCCTTGTTTCAGTGATATGATTGCGGCCATGCTGGAGCACTACCTTTAGGGAGCTTGCAGTGAAAGAAATCGACCCCAGGATTTATTCTTTGTAAGCCTAGTACTTATTCTATCATTCTCCTCTGAAGACTCGGCAATTTGCGGGTAAGTAAACAAACCAGCCTCGGTTGTCGAGCGATGGTAGGGATACAAACGTCGACACAAACGCATACACACACACACGTTTATATATTGGTGTATATACTTATATACATATGCAAACACATGTTTATATGCATGCATTCTCACAAACACATATATGGAGATACAGACGCACATACACACACGCCTATAAGTACATGTTCGTTATACACATATGCAAACATATAAGCATCTGTCTACATCCACTTCCGTGTTTTTGCCTGTGTGTGAGTGTACATCCATATATACGTACACACTCACAGTTACACTATCGGTACCTCCACCGATTGGCTCCGGTATCGGTACCACAAAACCGTAATATCGGTTACAGTAGTTACTAAGGCTGGATGACATGCAATCAGTATAGTTCTTATCAATCCGGGTTTTACGTCAATATTTGATATCAAGAGGAATATCGTGGCATCGCTTCACTTAGTTTAAGAGTTGTATTGCAAAACTGAATGACTCTAGTCTTCGTCACAGCATCAATGGAAGTACAAAGGTAGAGTGTATATAAGGGGACCCCCCAACCTGATGGTGGCAGACTGGTATCGAACGGTGGATTTTTTGGGGACCGGTCTCAAGTGTGTTTTGTTCGACGTGCTAACCATAATTAGCACATGGAGTTACACAACAACGTCGCCAAAACTACCATTCCCAGCACTAGCACCACCACCACCACCACCATGACTATCACCACCGCTATCCCCGCGATCTCAACCCCCATCACCACTCTCTGAATGACCTCTGCTACCACGACCACCAGAAATACGATGATGACGATGACAACTGTCACACCATCAACAACACAATGATCAACGCTGACGTCGCCAGCATCACCACCCGTACTGCTACCCCCACCACCACTAGCATCACCGTCAACACTGCTCCATACCAACATCACCACGACCACCACTACCGATGCTGTGTAACAGGGTACGACGTAGTTAAGCACAATCTACCGACCGCATCAAATCGTGAAGATGAAATCGTCAACTCCGAAGCATCATCGGCGACATCAATAAGAACGATTAAATCAACAACAACAACAACAGCAGCAGCAGCAGCAGCAATAACAACAACAACATCAACAACAACACTGCTCATATAAACAACAACTAACAAGAACGACGAGAGCGATGTTGAGATCAATGTGACATCACGGATGACTAATGGCTGACTCAGGAAACTGACAGAGAGAATATCAATACGTTGTTGTTGTCGTTGTTGATGCTGTTGATGATGGTGATGATGTTGTTGTTGCAACTGTTATTGTTGTACATGTTGATGTTGATGATGATAATGAGGTCGACGAATATCAACAGATTATTGTTGTTGGTGATGACAATGATGATGATGACGATGATGATGAGGTCGATGGCGGCAGTGACAACGATAGTGATTGTAATGATGATGATAATGGTGGTGGTGGTGGTGGTGATGATGATGGTTTGCAATTGTCATTAATCTGGCACGTAAAATCTCATTAGAGTTAATTTCATGATTATCATAATCATCATCACCATCATCACCATTAGTATCATTAATCGTAATCATCCTGATGTTCATCACAATCACCATCATCATCATCATCATCATCATCATCGTCACCACCATCACCATCATCGTCAGCATCGTTATCATCAACAACATCTTAACCATCCTCGCCCACGTCAGCATCATTGCCTTCATGAGAATTATGATCATCATAGGTACCGTCCTCCTCCTCTTCTTCATCTTCATCACCGTAGTTGTTATGATGAGCAATGACATTATTATTATTATTTTTATGAAAATACTTTTGTGTTTCGATCCAATATGAAAGTGGAAATGTTTAAGAGGAGTTCCATTGCTGTTAACCTTTAAACTTATCGATGAGTATCGAAGATTTTGCCGTAGACAAACACACTACACCTCGCTGATAACCCATATTACTGCAGCGGGCATCCGCCACCCCGACACGCCCCAGTAATATGGAAACAAGAGTGGGTGCGTGGGTGGAACGTGGGTACTCGTTAAAAGGATTAGAAATCGTTGCGGAACTGTTTATGGGGGGGGGGAGTGAGATGATATGCACAGCCATTGTATGTATGCCTGCTTGTATGTATGTATGTATGTACGTATGTATACATGCTTATATACGCATATACAATCGTGTATGTATGTATATGTATACATATACATGTGCATATATATATGTATATACATATATATAATTTTGCTTGTTTTGTGGTAGTGGAGACAAATACAGGCACAAAGACACACAAATATACATACATAAATGTATATATATTTACATACACGACAGGCTTCTTTCAGTTTCCGTCTACCAAATTCAATCTCAAGGTTTAGGTTATTGGTTATTACCGATTTAGTTTCGGATTTAAAATTCTTATAAATCTTCTTTTGCCTTACATAGTTGATCTTTACTTTTTATTTTGAAGAATGGAAATATTTTGAATTTTCAATGTGTACAAATGTCTAGATGCTCACTAAATGAAACAAAGGATAAATATTTGATTTGTTCGATGTATTTATTTTGATCGTGTTTCGTCGATATATTTCTCATTGCATTGCGAGCTTGTTATGAGCTATCTTTGTTTTGTAATTCATATTTGCATCAACCTTCAATTCCTTCCCATTCGTGAATAGTTTTGTTCCCTGATCTCTTATTTCTCACATCGCACAACAAGGGGATCCGCTGATGGTGACCTACATTATTTATTATGAAGTGAATTCCACCTTTGTGAAGAGTTCTTTTAAGATTTAGCAGTCGTGTTCGGCTGTTGATAATTTGTATTCATTAATTTTTATCACAAAATTTAATTAACACAAATAAATTTGTGATAATTAATTTTTCTCAGATTTGTTGATTGGTGTGGAATTGAAAAATATCGTTTGGCCGAAAGCAAGATATTGTGGTTTCCGGGATTATGGGTGACTACAAATGGAGTATTCATATTTGTGCTCCTGTCTTCTCTCAATGTGAGACAGATTGAGTCTGTAACTAGTGAGCATGTACGTCTTGCCATATTGAATAAGATGTTCTTTCTAGTGTTGGATGGGTGGCAAGGTCTAAATTTCAGATATTGGTGTGTGCAGATGCCCTTACATTAGAGATCGCAACATTTAAAGATTTAAAAAAATATAAACATTAATTTTTAATTTAAGAAAACCTTCAAATATTGTGACTGTCAAGAATTCTTCGCAAAAAATTAAATATATATATATATATATATATATATATATATATATATATATACGGCTGTGTGTATGTGTGTGTGAAAGATTATTGATATATATATATATATATACATAAATACATACGCACGCACACAAACACACACACATCAGTCTGTACATCTACTACATAATTCCCTTTAAGCATATCTATCTATCTCTCTCTCTCTCTCTCTCTCTCTCTCTCTCTCTATATATATATATATATATATATATATATATATATATATATATATATATATATATATATATATATACATGTATCTATTCATTTTTCTATCCACTTCAGTAGATACATGCTGAAAAATAGATAAAAATATATAACATAGATAGAGAGGAAGAGCTATACAGATATTCTGTTCAATATTTCTATGGGATCTCATTCCAGACCTTTTCAGTCCCTCAGAATGTTTAGGTATTCCTTATCTTCAAAGCATTCATGGTGTTTAACCCTGCTGAGTGAAACGTCTCCCGGGGCGGCAGGAGCGGAGGCCACAGAAAGAATAGCAAGAACATCGTCATCATCATCACCATCATCATCATCATCATCATCATCATCATCAGCATCATCATCATCATCATCATCATCATCATCATCATCATCATCATCATCATCAGTGACCACAGCAGAAGCAGCAGCAGTTATACTATAAGTAAAACTAAGATGGCGGATTGTAAAATGTCAACGACTGATATTCAGTTTCTTTTGTTTTTCTGGTTTTTGTCTTCTTTCACTTTCCTGTCATCAGCGCTGGACACACACTCACACTCATTCCCCCTCCCTCACTCGCTCTCTCTCTGACTCTCTCATGCACACAAACACAAATGCAGACACACGCACTCACATACACGCTCACACACATGTAAGCAAACAAACATCTACATGTGTAGTTAGCATAATATCTGCGTATATATTTATATGCATCATTAACAAAGTATATATATATATATATATATATATATATATATATATATATATATATATAAAGATATATATATATATGTATATGTGTGTGTATATATGTATATACACCGCTCTTTCTCATAACATACAATACATACACATATGTATATATGCATATATGTGTGTGTGTATGTTCGAGGTTTGGTATGTGACTGTTGTTTCATTCGATTGTAAACACAATAAGCTGTAACAAAGGTGCGGGCTTGACCCTTTCGCTGGGCACTCCCACAGTTCTCTTTAAAGGACCGCAACATTTTCACTGCAGCCTAATTCATCCCACCCCTTTGAATGTACAAGCAAGATAATATCTGTCACTTACCCCCATGGGAAATCAAACATATGGCAACGTCCACCATTTTGCAAAAATGATTTTTGCTGTCCGTCATCTCCCTCGTTCATTCACCAAGCCTTATTTAGTCGGCATTTTGATTACCCATATATATATATATATATATATATATATACAAATATATATATAAATACATTTTATATACATACTTTTATTTATTAACACAAGATAGATAGTCACATAGATATATATGGACATTCATACACATTTATGTATAAGTATATATATATATATATATATATATATATACACATTCATATATCCATATATATAAATGCATATATATATATATATATATATATATATATATATATATATGTTCGTAGGTATTGATGCATGTATGTATACACATATACACACACACTTTCATGCGTACAGGTCGATGTCCTTTCTTCCAGATTAAAGACTAAAAATAAGACCAATTATCAAAGCGTGGCCAAATTGCATCAATTTGGCTATGTGTATGCATGTATATATGTGTGTGTGTGTGTGCATGTATATATGTGTGTGTGTGTGCATGGACGGTTGTGGTTTCTTTGACCTTTCAGACGTATTTTATCAAAAATATTTTGATGCAAGTTTTAGCTTATGGCGTCCATGTCTCTATGTATGACGACACGTTGGACGACATTGCCATGGTTATGATCATATTTACCTGATATTATTCATGATGACGGTGATGATGATAATGAACATCTTTACGGATGTACTAGCGTCCTGATTTCCAAACAAAATAACCCATGCGCTCAAAACCTGAGGCACATGACGAGTTATATAATCCTGTATAGACTCGCGTCACCAGTGCAAGAGACTATTAGTGACTCGTATCTTTATATTGCAAATATTAAATGATATTTACCTCTCACTGGATTTATATATATATGTATATATATGTGTGCATGCATACATATGTATGTATGTATGTATGTGGAACCCTACTTGAGCCAGTGGCTGTGATCTGAATAACGTCGTTGAAAGGACTAATGACAAGACTCGACTGCAATATTGTTGATCGATGCAACAATGAGATTAACAGAAACAAATATTTGTTGAATTTAATTGATAAACATCACCTGAAAAGTGAATTGCAACAGGAGGTTCTGCTTGGTCGCTAATTGGAGAAAATGAATTTGATAGGTGACCAATATATTTGGTATGGAATTGGCAGTGTTAGCGGTCAAATAAGGACTCGGCTTTGAGAGAAAAAACCCCCGCCAGAAACTACCTTTTACACACAGGAGTTTGTAAACACACACATCTATCTATCTATCTATCTATCTATCTATCTATCTATCTATCTATCTATCTATCAATCTATCTATCTATCTATCTATCTATCTATCTATCTATCTATCTATCTATCTATCTATCTATCTATTTATCTATCTATCTATCTAAACACATAGACATATGCAAAAAAATTTACGCATGTTTCTATATCTATTCATTTATCTGTCTATCTATCTATCCATCTACAAACACACAGACACATACACACACACACACACACACACACACACACACACACACACACACACACACAAACATGCACACATACAAACAGACCTACATACATATAGATGCAAATTCACAACCACTGCATATATACAAATGCACACCCTTTAACGTGCACTCACACTCCCTCCTCCTCCTCCATGCAATTCTACATTTGTACCCCGCAACGATTTCTAATCCTTTTAATGAGTAACGTTCCACTCACGCACCCACCCTTATTTCTATATTACTGGGGCGTGTCAGGGTGGCGGGTGTCCGCTGCAGTAATACAAGTTATGGGCGAGGTGTAGTGCGTTTATCTACGGCAAGATCTTCGATACTCATCGATAAGTTTAAAGGTTAACAGCAATGGCTCTCCTCTTAAACATTTCCACTTTCATATTGGATAATAAACGGAAACACAAAATAAGAATAACAATAATGATGATGATGATGATGATGATGATGATGATGATGATGATGATGATGATGATGATGATGATGATGATGATAATAATAATGATAGGCGATGCTGTGACATCATTGATGATGGTTTGCATGTTTGTGTTGGTGTATGGTATTGTTCTTATTTAACCCCAGGTTGGTATTACAGGCTCAGTCAAATGATCAGCTGCCTGTCAGCAGTGACGTCACGCAATCTTTTTTTTTTCATGCATTGTGTATCTATCTTTTTTACATACATACAAACACACATACATGTAAATATATATGTATGTGTGTGTGCATATTTATATTTATATATACATACATACATACATACATACATACATATATGTATGTATGTGTGCGTGTATGTATGAATACATACATTATGTATAAATATATGTATATATATGTATATATATATATATATATATATATATATATATATATATATATATATATATATATATATATATATATATATACATAGAGAAAGAGGGAGTGAGAGAGAGAGGTGGAGAGGGAGTGAATGAAGGAAGGTTGTATTATATATATAAACACCATCAACAAAAAAAAATACATTGATTATATAATCTTTCTCTTGGCTTCCATAATCTGTCGACCTTACTTACTCATTCTCTTCGTTCGTGTCCTTATCTCTCTCCACTCAATCTC
>NC_142949.1:38993945-38996445 GCF_046866305.1 Octopus bimaculoides | reverse complement strand
TCCATGATACGCGGGCCCTATCGTCCATGTTTGGCAGACAGTTTAACATTTATTTTTCTCCCTGTCTGCCGAGAATGGGCGGTAGTGGCACGGCGGTACTCTTTCGCAAGAGTCTGGATCTCGAAGTAAAGACAGTATTCATGGACCCGGAGGGTAGATTGGTTGTTCTGGATGTCGATGGCAGCGATGGGTGTGCTTTTCGACTCATATCAGTATACGCACCACCTTTAACAGGTAGGCCGGATTTCTTTCGACGTCTAGAAGTATTCCTAGGAACGTCTCGTCCTTTACTTTTAGTGGGGGATTGGAATGCTACCTTGGACACGCATCTAGACTATGTTGGCAGAGATAGGAATAGACGGGGATGCAAATGCCTCAAAGACCTGCTCAGACGCTTTCAACTGTCTGACAGGTACCGACTCGATTACCCGAATGCGCCAATGTGGACATGGACAAACCGCATCGGGTCGTCGAGATCGTATCTAGATAGAATACTGTGTAGGAGAGTAGATAGAGATAGCATAGGGTGTCCACAATTTCACATAGTCAGCTACACGGATCACAAACTTGTGACGTGTACGCTAGACTTAGATAAGACACATAGGCAGGGCTCCGGTTACTGGAAACTAAACGCGTCTTTCCCGTCGAGACCAGTTTTCAGAGACCGGATTAGCACGTTAGTAAAGAGGGCTTTGACAGGAGCCATCATCAATAACAAATGGTGGTTTGCCCTCAAGAGAGCAATAAAAGCAGAAGCGGTTAGGTATAGCAAAGCACTAGCCATAGACAGAAACAGAGTAGAGGGTGAACTAGTTAAGAAGCTAGAAGAGGCAATTAGAAGTGGCATCGCATCCGACGTTTTGGCGGCGAGGTTGGCCCTTGACCAACACTTCAACGCCAAACACGAAGGGTGCGTTGTCAGGGCTAGGATGCGTGCTCTAAGAAACGAAGGTGTTGGAGCCGCACGAGAGGCCCGGGTGGCGGAGGCGCAACAGGGCAACAAAGCCACCATTCGGTCTCTGGTGGACGAACAGGGGCGCGAACTGCTCGAGCCAAGCAAAATGTGTGAGGCCTTTCAGCGGCACTTTGCTCGACTGTTTGGGACGAATGGCGAGCGAGAACGCAGGGTGGACTTCAGTGCCTACCTGCACAGCCTGCCACGACTCTCGGCAAGAGAGGCGGAGTGCTGCGAAGGTGCCATCACGGCGGCGGAAGTGAGGGACGCGATGGCGGGATGCTCGAGGGACAAATCTCCGGGTTTGGATGGTCTGCCCTACGAGCTTTACAACTGTAAGCCAGACTTGTTTGGAGACGTCTTGGTGGCGGTGTACTGCAACTGGCAGCAAAACGGGAGCATTCCCGGTTTTGTGAGTCGAGGAGCCGTAACGCTGCTGAAGAAAGATCCAAACAAGGGGGACGTCATAGAAAACTTTAGGCCCATCACTCTGCTCAATGCAGACTTGAAAATTTTGGCCAAGGTGTTAGCCAAGCGGTTGGCGCTTGTCATCGAGAAACTGATCGGCAAGGCGCAAACGTGCGCGGTGCCGGGCAGGAGCATCCATGACAACCTCCATCTGATGCGCTACATCATAGAGAGGGTAGTTAAGGAACCTGGCATGGGTGGGGCCCTGATCAATTTAGATCAATCGAAAGCTTTCGATAGGGTAGACCATCAATACTTGGAGGCTGTCCTCATAGCAGCCGGCTTCGGTCCCATTTTCCGCGGCTGGATGGCTGCCTTGTACAGAGGCATCCGTTCGGTAGTTCGCGTCAATGGGCATCTATCAAGACCCTTCGACATTGCACGTTCGGTCCGTCAGGGATGCCCCCTCTCGTCGCTTCTGTACGTGTTGACTCTCGAGCCACTACTGCGGAAGCTGGCGACGCTGAGGGGCATCCCGCGAGAGTTGGGATGCGGGACGAGCGTGTCGGCATACGCGGACGACGTCACCGTCATAGTGTCTAGCCAAAAGCACATCGAGCTTGTCGGCGAGACACTGAGAGACTACGAAGCGGTAACGGGAGCGAAAATCAACCGGGATAAGTCAGTGGGCTTGCGGCTCGGCACCTGGAGAAGCAACCCCATGCCGTCAAGTAGCGCCTCCGTCGTGGGACGTTGGACTGACGGTCCGGTTGAGATGCTCGGGGTCTGGTTTGGTCCAGACCTCCAAACGGAGAAGAACTGGGACGAGATAACGAGAAGGGTGGCCACTCTAGCCCGGCAATGGGCCGAGAGGAAGCTTTCCCTGAACGGTCGGGCGGAGGTGGCGAACACGTACATCGCGTCCGTCATCTACTACCGCCTGACCGTCGTTCCTTGTCCCGACCCTACCATCACCAAACTGGAGCGCATCCTCTTCCGCTTCTTGTGGAAAGGAAGCGTTCCGATGGTTAGGCGATCCGTTTGCTGCCAACACCCGTTAAAAGGAGGACTGGGCATGCCGTGGTTGATGATGCGCAGACACGCGCTGAGACTGCGACATCTCCGGCTCTACGTAGA
>NC_142949.1:38981445-38983945 GCF_046866305.1 Octopus bimaculoides | reverse complement strand
ACACACACACATATATACACATATTCATACACACAACACCTATACCCGCTACAAACACACTCATACACTCATACACACACACTCACAAACACACAAACACACAGACACAAACAGGCAGACATAGTCACACAGATATGCAAACCCGTATGTCATCTTTGTGGAAGATAAGAGTTCTTCGCTTGGTCTCCAATGCATAAACGCATCATCTACATCCACGCGTGCGCTCCCGTGTCTTTGTACGCACATATAAACATCGGCTCGTGTGTTTTAGATATATACACAGATCTAAGGAGATAGTCTATTAAATACCCCAACCAACTATATGCCAGTATGAAGACAAAAGAGGTTAACACATACTAATACTGACACGTACAAGCACCTATATATATATACATATATATATATATATATATATATATATATATATATATATATATATATATATATATATATATATATATATATATATATACATGTATATATATGTATATATGTATATATATACTGATATATATACATTATATATATATATATATATATATATATATATATATATATATATATATATATATACATATATATATATATATATATATATATATATATATATATGTATATATATATATATATATATATATATATATATATATATCTATCTATCTATCTATATATATATATATATATATATATATATATATATATATATATATATATATATATATATATATATATATATATATATATATATACTGATATATATACATTATATATATATATATATATATATATATATATATATATACATATATATATATATATATATATATATATATATATATATATATATATATATATATATGTATATATATATATATATATGTATATATATATATATATATATATATATATATATATATATATATATATATATATATATATATATATATATATATATATCTATATATATATATGTATGTATGTATGTACGTATGCATATATATACACACTGTAGATAGAAATTATACACTCATCATTTTTCATGCCACGCGTATGGGTGTATATCTTAAGAAAATTAACAGGCTAAAAGAAAAATAATATACAAATTAAATTCACACACACACAGACATACACTCACACACACATACACTCACACACGCGCACATTAAAATCAACAACAAATGTGTATGAATGCATAAAGGATGCGCGCGCATATATAGAAACACTCATAAACACAGACACACAAATTTCATATATATATTTACACTGAAACACAGATACATTTATCCACGATATATATACACACACATGCACACACATGTGTATAGTTATGTGTATAATAAGAGTATATAATGTTCATACGTGAAAACGCTTATCTTGCAAATGACTTAAACAGGATAGCTCTTAAGCATTTGTTTGACTCGTTCCATTATTATTATTATTATTATTATTATTATTATTATTATTATTATTATTATTATTATTATTATTATTATTATTATTCGTAGTAGTATCGTCTTCATCATCATCATCATCATCACCATCGTCGTCGTCGTCGTCGTCATTGCCGTCACCGTCACTATCATTGTGTATCTAAGCGTAGATGCTGACGAGGGACATCGTAGTTGGTGGCTCGAATCCCAATGGATTCCGCACCGAGCTTTGCTTTTCATCATTTTTTTTCGTCATATCTATAAACATAATTCCAGTAATATATGATCTGGGGTGGAGTAGAGGTGGAGGGTCTTGCTGAAGGTTGAGAGTGTGTGTGCGTTGATGAGATCAAATGAAACTCAACCTTTTGCCATCTCCCCACTCCCGCCACCACCAGCATCGCCAACATTCATTCTTGATTCCTCTCCAATATTCGCTTCGGTGTTTTCTTTCGCAATTCTCCTTCGTCCCGCCATAAAGCTTTCTCAAGCAACTGAAAAATTAAACAGAGTTGTTTCCCATTGAATTCCTCGACAGTCGAGAGTACGCATGCGTACGAAGATTGGTTAATGATCTATTCGCGAGGCGTGACATCATTAGACCAGTATCGATCTATCTTAATTTTATATCTCTTATTTTGTTTCAATCATTAGTTGCGGCCATGCTGGGGCACCGTCTCGAGGGATTTTAATTGAACTTGTCGACCGCAGGAGTTGCTCTCTTTTTTTCAACCAGGTACTTATTCTATAGTTCCCTTTTGCCGAACCGCAACGATACAGAGACGCAAACACACCAACACCGGTTGTCAAGTGGTGGTTGGGAGACAAACACACACACACACACACACACACACACACACACACATGTATGTATGTATGTATGTGTGTATATATACGACGAGCTTTCAGTTTTTGCCTGCCAAATCCAGTCACAAAGTGCCACGCAGGACGACTGAACCCGGAACTATGTGGTCAGCAAGCAAGCTTCTTAACCATACAGTGACGCCTGCGCACATTCATTCATTCATTCATTCATTCGTTCTTCTTCTTCTTTTTCTTCTTCTTCTTCT
>NC_142949.1:38973945-38976445 GCF_046866305.1 Octopus bimaculoides | reverse complement strand
TAGGTGACGGTGTTTATGGTAATGGTCCTGATGAAGGCGATGGTAATGATGGGGACGTTAGATGTGGTGATGTGGATGACGATGGTGATGGCGGTAGTGGTGGTGGTGAAGGTGATGGCGGTAGTGGTGGTGGTGAAGGTGATGGTGGTAGTGGTGGTGGGGAGATATCGTTATCTGCATCAATCCCCAAGACACCGTCACTGCCTCTTGTCGTTGGTATTTTTTTTTTATAATATTCCAATTGTTTTAACTTTATTCATGAGTGTGTTTGTGTGTTCACATACATACATACATACATACGTGCATACATACATACATACATATATATATATATATATATATATATATATATATATATATATATATATATATATATATATATATGTATGTATATATGAACGTTGGGATACGTAATCTCGTCCGTATGTGCATGTTCGTTTTGCTTGCACGTGTTTGTGTGTGTGTGTGCTTTTCATCTGTATGTGTGTGTGTGTGTGTGTGTGTTAATTCGTTATGGAAATAACTTTCTAAGATAACTGTTCCTCTGAAACACCGGTTGAACATTGAAAAATCAATCGTAAGGCAAGATAATCACTACAAGATGTAAAGACTAACCGACACAACACTATCAGTGTATTCTTCTTCTTCTTCTTCTTCTTCTTCTTCTTCTTCTTCTTCTTCTTCTTCTTCTTCTTCTTCTTCTTCTCAGTCACCCCCACCCACCCATTATTCTGATATTGATTTCAACTTTTGTCCAGCTCTACTGATTATGAGAGTAACAATGGTTTCAAATTCTGGCACAAAGCCGGCACATTCGGGTGAGGAAATAAGTCGATTTTATCGAGTGCTCGGCTGGTACTAATTTCATCGATCCACGGAAGGGATAAAAGGTAAAGTCGACCTCAGCAGAACTGGAACTCAGAACGTAAAGACGGACGAAAAGCCGCCAGGCATTTCGTCCGGCCTTCTAACGATTATGCCAGTTTGCAGTCTTAATTCTGAGACAACTTCGCAATTTCATCCTCCACTTATTCCTGTTCTCCTTCTTCCTTTCATCCATCTCCCCATTCACCTCAGCATTCCACCCCTTTCTACCTGCTGCTATCTCCATTACCTTATCTCATATCCTACCCCCTTTCTCCTACCCGTTTGCCATCCCATACGTTCTCTTTATCAAATATCTCCACATTCTCCATCTTATCTTAGTTGTTTTCATTCTTTTGATAATTTTTCTTTGCTTTAAATATTTTTTTAATTGATATTTGATTTTGTTTCTTTTAAAAAATCTTTCTCCTCATCGTTTCAGTCTCTCCGTCTCTCTTTCTTTGTTCGTCTCTCATAACTCTTTCTATCTATTTCTCTCTACTTCTCACTGGGATTTTCATATCTCTTAGTATCTCTCTCTCTCTCTCTCTCTCTCTCTCTCTCTCTCTCTCTTTCTTTCTGCATGTCTCTCCTTTCCTTTTGTGTCTGTCTCTTTGTTTTCTCCCTCACTTCTCCCTCCCTTCTTTCTCCTTCTTTCCCTCTCGGTGTGCCTCTCATCTCCCTTCGTGTCTGTCTATCTGTTTGTCTCTCTTACCTCTCTCTCTCTTTCTCTCCCTGCGTGTCTCAGCTTCCTTTGTGTCTATCAATCTAGCGCTTTGTTTTCCCCCCTCTCTCTCTCTTTCTGCGTGTCTCTCGTCCTTATAATTTTTTGTAAAGCCTGATACTCATTCATTCCGTCTCTTTTGCTGAACCGCTAGGTTATGGGGACGACAAATACATACACAAAGGCACCCCCCCCCACACATTAATAATAAGATTCTTGATTCATCTTTGCAGCATCACGTATCTTAATGACATATATCATTGTAACAGGTCTCCATCAAACTACTGTTGCCCACCTTACCTTACATTCAAAGGTGAATTCTGTAGCATATCGTATATCGTATAATAGCATTAATTCTAATCCAGGTATTGAGATATCCTTTTGAGAAGTGTATCATCCTCTCCATACTACTTACTATTACATTTCTTTCAAATGTATTTTTCCTATAAACTCTCTTAACACTGATTAGTGTTACGACTTTTGTAATGGTTATTGATCTTAGAAGCTCTTTTACATTTCCTTATTAACCTTAAAAATTCTCAGTCTCTTGACAATTTATGAAATCTTTCTGGTCCGCTACAGTATCAATCTATATAATTCGTTCTAAACAGTACGGTGCGGTTTGGTCAATATCGCTGCTACGTTAGCGTCGTCCACTTATGAAGAGGTTTCTTAGTTCAGTTTTTGCTTTCTTGGGAGTTTCTGGCCTTGAGCTCATTGATTCTTTGTTAATAATTGATTTGTGGTAAGAAGTTTGCTTCCCAACCACATGGGTCCAGGTTCAACCCCACTGCGTGGAAACTTGGGCAAGTGTATTCTTCTATGGCTTCTGGCCGACCAAAGACTTGTGAGTGGATATTGTTGACGGAAAATGAAAGAAGCCCGTTGTATATGTATATATATATATATATA
>NC_142949.1:38966445-38968945 GCF_046866305.1 Octopus bimaculoides | reverse complement strand
ATATATATCATACTAATATTTATCGAAGCACATACTCACTGTTGTTCCCATACATACAGTAGCATGCTCCTGAAATGCATTCATTTACTCATATACACTTACCTGTACTCACCCATATATAATATGTAGTGTACGATTCAAAAGTGCATCAAGAATTTCCATTTTTATACATACTGTAGTATAGGCATATATATATATATATATATATATATATATATATATATATATATATATATATATATACATACATACATATAGCTATATGTTTAAATCTCTCTCTCTCTCTCTTTCTTTATATATGTAGGTTAAGCTTGACGAAGAAATCGAACCATTTCTCTTGTGAAACAATACTGATGTAAGAAGGTCGAACCTTACGTTATAACAAACACTAACCAAAACCTGCAATATATACCCATTAATATATTAATTTTTTTTATGTACTAAAATGTTATTTACCTCATTTATAAATTTATTCAGTTCGATCATTCTGGGCAAATATATCTATCATATTTTCATAGAAATCTTCTCTTTTCATCAATTGTTGTAATAAATCTTTTTCAATTGACATTAGTGCTAACACAGACAGTCTTTTTTCTCCTGTCGCATTTCTTTGGTATGTTTTGATTCTTCTTAATGCAGAAAAGGATCACTCTACAGAAGCAGTGGTAGATGGAATTGTCAAAATCAACTTGCACAGATTGAAGAGTTCTGGCATAGATTTAACAATTATGGGACTGCCCTGGTTCGGGTCAGAAAGTAGAACGAGGTTAGCAACAATTCTACACTA
Organism: Octopus bimaculoides; assembly: GCF_046866305.1. Classification (NCBI taxonomy): domain Eukaryota; kingdom Metazoa; phylum Mollusca; class Cephalopoda; order Octopoda; family Octopodidae; genus Octopus; species Octopus bimaculoides. The sequence goes on along the minus strand of NC_142949.1, from coordinate 38,968,158 downwards.
ACAAAGAGATAGAAAGGTGGTGTCAGGTGGTCTTCTCAAAGTAGACGTACGAGTCACTGAGAGAGGGGGAAGGGGAGGCAGAATATTTCGAAAACACCTGGACGGTGTTTCTTTGAAAAAAATAAATATTTTATCTAATTTTTCGATGATATGGATAAGAAATCAGAGAACATGCAGCGCGTACCTTGCATGCCTGAGAGTGCACGCCCCTGGTATGTATGCATGTGTATTTTCCTATAGATGCACATTGCTTGCACTTGTATAGTTATGTACTTTTAAATACCTACGTTGTATATACATACATACATGCATGGATGCGTACATTTATATATATATATATATATATATATATATATATATATATATATATATATATATATATATATATATATATATATATATAAACCTACCACTTACCTATTCACATACCTCTGACTAAGACTGCCTTAGTCAGCTTTAAACAGGCGCACACTAAATAATGGACCAGATACTAATAGAAGCATCCCTAAAGGACATTCCAGTACCACCAAAGAATGTATACCTTAAGGAGGTCATCAGTAAAACAACGGCTATCTAGTCCAACGAAATGCTTTTTCTTGTATTTGTTGCTCCATTCTCCAAGTAAATACATAAACTACGGTTTAAGCAACACACACACACACACACACACACACACACACACACATATATATATATATATATATATATATATATATGCATTTATATATATATACATATATATATATATATATATATATATATATATATATATATATATATATATATATATATATATATATACATATATATAAATATATTTATATATATTCATATCTATCTATCTATCTATCTATCTATCTATCTATCACTCTATATATCAATTTGTCTATCTATAAATATATATATACACATGTAAATATGCAAATATAGTTGTTCCTATCAACACAGGTGTATATGCTTAAACATTTTGAATTATACATACGCACGTATAAATGTGTAATGAGATAATGCAGCAAACGTACACGTGCACACAGATTCACTGACGCACTCAAGCACACACACACACACTATATATATATATATATATATATATATATATATATATATATATATATATATACACATATGAATGTATATATATAAATGTTATAACTGTATATAATTGTGAAAGCCTATGGATGGCAGTAAGACACACCTGCTGTTGCTTATATATTAATACATAAATAAATAGCGACGCTATATTTATTTTTATCTTCTCTCTCACAAATCATGTTTTCAATACCTCACACATATGACTGACGCGAAAATACGAAAAGGATCAACAGAAAGAAAAATCTCTCACTTTTCTTTATTAATAGCTACAGAAAAAAAAAAAAAAAAATATATATATATATATATACATATACATTTGCATATATATACATACATACATACATACATATATGTACGTGCGTGTGTGAGTGCATGCATGTATATGTTTGTTTGTGCGCTTGCGTGTGTATGTACACGAACACACCCATAACTAGTTTCAGGAGCTGAGACGAGAAGCATATAGGTGGTGGGGGAGAGGGGCGATAGTTTCTTGGCCCTTCATTATCACCCTTCTGATGAACGAAAATTGCATTCGACTGTTACAAAAGCGACGGTATCTCATCCTCCTTCAGATAGCGATTGAGTCAAACGAGGATTTTCTGTATCTCTTTTCATCCACTT
>NC_142949.1:38953945-38961445 GCF_046866305.1 Octopus bimaculoides | reverse complement strand
CTTAAAAAAATAGCAACGAAATTCATAATAAACTGTGCGATACCATTCAAAAAAGATGAAGGATATTACCAATGAAACTAGAGAGAATTTGTATATTTTTGGAACATGAAGAGACATCACAATTTCCTGAACACGTTGACGTACTTTCAATGTAAGACATCGATGGGTCATCAGGATGTTTTATCTCTTTGGCTCACTAAAAATAGCAAAAAAGACCTCATTTCCCATAAGCTACGAATTACCATCTAAAAAGTGAGGCACATGTAAAGCAATCCTTCCTACATTGATTATAAAGTGGGATAAAGTCATAGCTGCCAACTCTAGCACTTTGATCATAGAAAAGTTTGATTAGAGCTCGGTTGACGTTAACAAACAGCACAATCAAAATTTCAAACTTTTCTGATCTCATGATATAAAAAACAATCTTAAAGTTTTGTCAGTGTTTCTCTTTTATCTCTATTATGATCATATCTGGCCGTTGTGTCTCAGTTACAATATCACTTTGCACAAAGAAATCCCAAAGGATCTTACAGCAGCCATTTTTAATGACAGTTTCTGGCTGGTCTTTGCATCACATTTTCTTCACTGTCAAACCAAACTTCCTACTAACCTCTAAATACAATTTTCGCTTTCTCGTGTCGCATGTTCTTTTATATCACACGCTGCCATATTGCTAAATTCTCACAGAATAAGGTTGAATGTTTCATTCACCGTGCTACAATATCAGAATTTTACTACTATGCTTTCTTCTATGTTTTTTTTTCTTAAAATACGGTAACGCTTGTCTAAATTGTTATTATTTTCAAAGTTTAGACGAGTAGACTGCCATCGTTGCATTCCCAGTCCCTCTGAGATCGATTACACTAATGTAGGTGAAATTCCTCGTGAAAGGTATCTAGGTAGACCAGAGTTTTTGTCCTCCATTGTTAATGGATATGGAAAAGGATGTCGCTATTTCCGATTAATGGAATCGGTCCGTAATGTCAAGAATTAATCTTCCGTTAAAATAGAAACTTTAAAATATTACTCATTCTTTTATCTCTTATTGTTTCGTAAAGACCACGAAAAAATGCCGTGCAAACCATTTTGCCAGCTGGCTGCTTTATAAAGCTACAAACAATGGTTGGAAGAGTTGAAGAAAAGAAAAATCGAAAGCATCCCGGGTGACTTGAACCCACATCCTCTATAGACATGACAGGGGTTCTACCGTGGTGCCAAGGCAATCCTCTATCCCTTTTAGAATGTGTATTATTCTTACCAACGAAAATTGGATGTTCTTGATGCCGTGACAATTTTATAAATTTTCGGGAGAACGTAAACGAGTTTCATTTTTTTGATAACTCGAGCGCGTGTGATGAAGGCAGGGGACGTAAGTTCGTGTCCCACGGTCAACCTCCGACTATTTATATCCAAACCCACCATTTACATACTATCATAGCTTTATCTGAGTTAGATTTCCGCATATAGTATGTATGTATGTATGTATGTATGTATGTATGTATGTAGCTATCTATCTATCTGTCTATATATGTATCTCTCTCTCTGTCTATCATATATATATATATATATATACATACACACATATATATATATATATATACACTCTCTCTTTCCTTTCCTGAGCGTCCAATAATACTATCCATATCACGTCCTCACTTTGTTGTTTTTTTGTTTTTTTGTTATTGTTTTTTTGAACTATATATATATATATATATATATATATATATATATATATAAACACACACACATATCTATACAAACGTATGTGCATATATGTATACGCATACACACAAATAAGAATGTAGGAAAATAGTTTATATACCCAGTACACCTTGAGGGATAAAAATTCTTTCTTAGGTATTTCATATGTGCAGCTATACTTCATATCACTTCAAATTAAATCCAGTTTAATATTAATTAAAATTAATTACGTCATATTTTGAGACAGGCCGGTTATAAGGTTAATTATTATTATATATTTCTCACGCCATCACCGTTATATGTGTATCAGCAGTTCAAAGCTTCATCATGATAAACATCATTGTAAAGATATGTATATATATATATATATATATATATATATATATATATATATATATATATATATATATATATGTACATACGTATATATATACATATATAACTATATATATGTATATACTTGCATTCCTATATACATATATAAACATACATACATATAGACACACACACATATGTATGCGTTAACACCTACATGTCCATACATAAACGCACAGAATCACTCGCACATACATCCAAGTATGTCTATATCCGGCGGTGTGCGATAGGATTATTTTTATTTATTTCTCGTTAAATTCTTCGTTAAAATATTGTGCGTTCTACTTGTGTGATATTGATTAGCAATCACACACTCACACTCACAATGTGTGTAAGTTTGTGCATATTCGTTAATGTGAAACTGATAAGAATACACACACACACACACACACACACACACACACACACACACACACACACACAAACACACATGTGTGTATATATACTTTTCTTATCAAGCTATCACCAATATCACGCATTCCTACGCACACAATCACAGACACACACACGCGCATACACACACACATATTTTTTTTTCGTACATATCAAAGCTTTTATCATTTAACTGCAAATTTAAAGAAAGAAAAATAAATATAAATATATTTTTTATCTGTGCTAATTGTAATTTAATCTTTTAAAGACTACGAGCGTGATATAAAGTGTGCGTGCCGGTGCGTGCATGTGTGTATGTATGTATATACACATACATATACATAGACTATGCCTATATGCATACTGGGGCAAAATATGAATGACTAAATTATTTGAAAAAAATAATTGAAAAAGAAAATAGGTACAAATAATAATAATAATGACATCAACAGCAAAAACAACATTATCAAACTTCTTTTATTCCCTGACGTGAGATAGAGGAATAGTTTGTGAGTATGAGTGTGTGGTTATGTGTGTGTGTTTGGTGCGTGTCTGTGTATGTATATCTATTTGTGTGTGTGTGTGCATTTATATGTATATATATGTATATATATATATATATATATATATATACATACATGCATACATATATATATATATATATATATATATATATATATATATATATATATATATATATATATATATATATATACATATATATATATATATATATATATATATATATATATATATATATATATACATATATGCATACATATATATATATATATATATATATATATATATATATATATATATATATATATATATATATATATATATAATATCATCAATAATATATATATATATATATATATATATATATATATATATATATATACACACACATGTATGTATGTAGAAAATAATATAAATTTTTGTCGACTTTACCTGCTGGGCAAAAGTAGAGAAATATTTGGAAACATAACACTTCCGTTTTGGTATGTGCATTTGCACACACAGACGCAGTCACACATGCACGCAGCAATTCTCTCTCACGCACCTCTACATATACACTCATACACATTCCGCTGAACACACGTGCACACATTCTCACACATTGGTGACACAATTATAAAGATACACGCAAACACACAGAAAAAATCGCACCCAAACATTTACCTACATTGCATAGATTCTTATATAATCCCCATACACACACACACACACACACATATATATATATATATATACATGTATGCCGTCTATATACACATATGTATAAATACGTATTTCGACTTCCATTCGATTATCTGCATTTTTTCATACATAACTTCATATAAACACACACTCACAAACATATATACATTTCTTCCAATCTCTCTATCTCACTATATATATATATATATATATATATATATATATATATATACATATACATATACATAGACAGACACACAGAATTGTCTATATGAATACGCATATACATATATCGATTCCAAACTATGGCAAAAGAGCAGCATTCTCGGGGCAAGGGTAAGTCAATAACATTGACACCCAGTGCGCAATTGGTATTTAGTTTATCGGCCCCGAAAGGGTAAAAGGAAAAGTTGACCTCGGTAGAATTTGAACTCAGAATGTGCAGACAAATGCCGCTAAGCATTTCGCCTGGCGTGCTAATGATTCTGCCAGCTCGCCGCCTTCTTACGCCCAGGCATGTATTGATCGCTATTAACCTCGCCAGTTGCACAGTTTAGGGTCTTCTGAGAAGTTCCAATAAGAACGAAATATGCGCGTTAATTGCAAACTAAATTTATACGGAAACTTGTGAGCCACACAGCCGCCCGAAGTCTCTATACACCTACCTCTATATACCTCACACATAGTCGATGAAAGACCCACAATATCTAACACACAGATGAATGCGTCCATGAATACAAATGTCAAATGGAGACGAAAATAAATTCTGTAATATTACACATACTCCACCCGAACTTGTGTTATTAATACTAGGTTTCTAATGCAATCTATATCCACAGAGATGTTTTAAAAATATATGCCAGAAATAAATATATATATATAGCTTCCTTATAATTCAATTTCTCCAAATTCATGACATTAATACTGCAATTACTAATAGAAGAAGTAATTAAGGTGGCGATGAGCTGGCAGAGTCGTTAGCAAACCTGGGAAAATGCTTAATGGCTTTTCTTCTGATTTTATGTTCTGAGTTCAAATTCCGACGGAGTCAACTTTGCCTTTCATCCTTTTGGGGATCGATAAAAATAAAGCACCTGTCCCCCCACCCAATTACAACCTCGTACCAAAATTTGGAACCAATATAAAAAGTAACAAGAAATTTGAAAGGTGCAGCTCTTCAACCCTAGGCCAAGCCCTTTTCGAGCAAACAGAACTAAAATGTAAGACCAAAGACAACCCAGACATGACATTGCGTTTTTCGCTTGTTAGTTTTCATCTCGCTGTAAATTACTTATCCTCATTAATCTTCCATTTTTTTAATGTTGGTTTGTTCAAAGAGAGATTGGCACGGTTATTTCTAACACGTTGACCCTCTCCCTCTCTCTCTCTCTCTCTCTCTCGCCCTCTTTCCCTTTTTGACTTGACACCCTACAATTCCAGCCAGCTGTACCTCTTATCACCATTAGATTAACTAACGATAACTATTAAATCATTCTCAGATATTATCCACTCGCCAAGTGGGTGTCAGTAATACTAATGGATGGAGTTTAAAAAAGCTAAAATGGATTATCTTGTGCAGGGAGATAAAAAAAAATTAAGACGAAATAAAATAAAAAAGGAGAAACATTAAACGATGAATAATGTTAATTTTTCTGATTTTCCACGCGAGCAGTAGAAACCACTGAACATAGGTCTATATATATATATATATATATATATATATATATATATATATATATATATATATATATATATATATATATATATATATATATATATATATATATATATATATATATATATAATTTCTGCCGCTTCAGTTTTGAACTATTTTCAAGACTTCAGAATAATTCCTTCTCGTCTCACAGACTTCATCATGGGGTTGCCCAGCCAGAGCTGACCTGGTGGCTAAGCAATCACAAAGCAGCTACTGCTACTACTACTACTACTACTACTACTACTACTACTACTACTACTACTACTACTACTACTACTGGTGTTATTGTTTAGCTTTAAAATCGACCTTCTAATTAGATGATTGGTGAGTCTCTTGAAATGTCATTGGCTCCCTGTAGATTCATCATTTATGATAGCTATCATCACTGGCTTCATCATCATCATTATCATCATCATCATCATCATCATCATCATCATCATCATCATCATCATCACCACCATCATCATCGATTCTTAGTCATTGACTGTAATGTATTTCGTGCTGTTTCCATTTCTGTCACTTTGTACTTACAATTATGAACTCATACATACAAATATAAGCATACATACGCATATATAGACACATACATAGAAACACACACACACACACACACATATATACATGCTAATGTATATATATATGTTTTCATGTATATGTATGTGTGAATAGATATATATATACATATATATATATATATGTACACGCACATATATTCGTTTCCATACCTTTATGCTTAAATGTACGTATATATATATATATATATATATATATATATATATATATATATATATATATAGTTTTATATTTATATATAAGTAGTGAGAGAGAGAGATAGAGAGAGAGCGAGAGAACGACTTTAGTGGCGGCTGATTCGAGGTCTGTGAGGAGAGTTTGTGTTTGTGAAACGAGTGCGATGTCATCTGCGAAGTCGAGATCGGTGAAGTTCGATGCTGGATCGTCTGAATTTTAACGGGGACGCAAATGTATGCCTAGTTCGGGCCGCAGAACGAGACTTAATATGACTATAATGAAAAGTGAAAGAACTAAGGAAAGGCCTCTGCTGTGTGGACTGTGACTGTGTCGGTGTCTGCGTCAGAGGTACATACGAAAATGTTGCCATTGGAGTTGAGTCAGTTGCCGACTTTTGCTACCTGGCAGGTCTCTTATTCATTCAACAATACAAACTTAACATTCGTAAAGTGACAAAATGGTCCGCATTCGAAAAGCTAGAGAAATTGAAAAGCACAATTATTACGTGACCAAACACGAAACTCTCGTTCGTGTTGGAGGAAACTCTAGTCTACTTTGCAGCTGTGAATGCTGTTTTTTTTTCTTTTACTGTGACCCAGAAGCGATCCTGAACAGCGATCGTTACATATACATATATACACAGATGCCTCAAAAGGCATTGTTAAGCCTAGGGCTATAATAAAAGACGCATGCCCAAGGGTCTGTGCAGTAGAACTATATTCGAAATCACTCGGTTGCAAAGCGAATTTCTTCACCTCGATGCCAGTCTGTGCCTTACCTCACAGCCATACACCCCCTCCCACCCCTATGGATACGATGCCATTGAAGAGCTAGCCAACGGTGTCATTCGTTTAGATAAATTTCGTGCAATATTGTTCAATAATATTCAGAATTATCTAATATTGCCTAAATTAGACAAGTGGACACACGGACAGACAATACAATAATATCCCAAGAAAGCGTTCGTTACAGATAATTCAGTTTAACAATTATCAATTATAAAGTCGTATTATCATTCCTTGACACGTGACCGCCAAATGGTTTGACTTGAGTAACGAACGTGGGCGTTACATGCGTTTTTCGTTCCTTTTGTTTCTCATTATATGCACACGCGTGCATATATCACCATGTATGTACGCATGTGTGTATGTGTGTATGTGTGTATGTGTGTATATGTATGTATATGTATACACACACATATATGTATACATTTACTCTGTTAAGTTGTTTTATTGATGTGTATAAAACTGCAAATGATTGAATTTCTTTGCCATAATTCGTTGATGTTGTTATTGTATATTCTATCAATGCTGTTGTTGTTGTTGTTGACTCAGCTGTTATTTGTTTGTTTGTTCGTTGTTGCTATTTTTTATGCAGGATGA
>NC_142949.1:38938945-38941445 GCF_046866305.1 Octopus bimaculoides | reverse complement strand
CAGTTTTGGAACGGTTTATAGTTTAGGGAACTCTCAGACACCAATGTTCCATGAAAGTCACGTCTCAGTGGCAAAATATGTCTTTTATATTTATTTCTCCAAAGAATAAAATTCATCAAACCAAGGTCAGAGATGGTTGTTTTTATTTATTTGTTCTAATCTTTTGCTTTGTTATCTCGGCTGTTAAGGGACCCACTTATAAAGGGAGAGGGGAGGACATACTTGGCCATTAGTGGGGCGGAGTGGTGTGTGTGTGTGTGTGTGTGCGTGTGTGTGTGTGTGCGTGCGTCTGCGTGTGCATGTGAGTGTGTGTATAGATAAATAGATAGGGGAGTTGCTGGTGCAACAGAAGCAGAAAGACATGATAATAATAATCATAATAATAATAATAATAATAATAATTAATGATGATGATGATGATGATGATGATGATGATGATGATGATGATGATGATGATGATGATGATGATGATAATAGGTTTGGAACGAACCTCAGATATCATTTGACCTTTCACGTTGTGTGTGCGTGTGTGAGAGAGAGAGAGAGAGAGAGAGAGATAGAGATAGAGAGAGAGAGAGAGAGAGAGAGAGAGATAGAGAGAGAGAGAGAGAGAGAGAGAGAGAGAGAGAGATGGAGAACGTTTTAATAACTCATTCGTGTTAGCAGTGGTGGTAGTGGAGGTGAGGTTGTTCTGTTGGTGGATGAGTGGTCGGGCTAACGCATTACGCAAATATATATATATATGTATATATATATATATATATATATATATATATATATATATATATATATATATACATACACACACAACAACAACAACAGCAACATAGTAACAGTAAGCAAACAAGGATGAACGAAAATAAAGTGTATAAGGAAAAAATGCAGGCACCACCACCACCACCACCACCACCACCACCACCACCACCACTACTACTACTACTACTACTACTACTACTACTACTACTACTACTACTACTACTATTGATAAGGGAATTTAATTCTTCATCGTCTCATTTGGTGGCGCCTTATTCATTTATAACCATTTCCCATTTCAATTTTTAAAAAAAATATTTTCGGTTAGTCCCCCATTAAAGGTCAGATATTTAACAATTCCCCTGTCAGGTGAGAACAGCTCACTAATTGCTTATTAAGTTATTTATTAGTTTTTCTCTTTTTTGTTTATGTTATTTGTGTTGCTAAAGGACCGAGGGTTGGACGAATGCGACGATGCAGCGGGGTGTGGGGTGAAATAAGTATTATGTGGAGAATCCCAAGTTGTGATATAAGTTGCCAAATACCTAAAGGACACTACACCATGTCCCAATGATATATATATATATATATATATGTGTGTGTGTGTGTGTGTGTGTGTGTGTGTGTGTATGTATGTATATGTTAGTATATGCATACGTTTTGATATGCACATATATATATTTGAATATATAATCATTATTATTATTAATTTGGGTATTTGAATGGGATAGGAAGCAGCCCAGACCGTAAGCTACAAAATTCTAGAACCAACGATGCCACATCGATTCCTTTCCTCTATTCCTACCTCTCCGTCAGGACCAAATTCATTCCCTTAAGAGCTGTGCATCTTATGATTCTTACATGAGAAATAATTTCATGCATATCCGAAATTTTCCAAGTAATAGTAATTATGATAATAATAATTCTTTATTTTTATTAAACTTGGCATTAGACCAAGAGACCAATAGAATATGTTGAAAGGCGCAACCAAGGGACGAAGAATTTCTGGCCTGGAAAGACCATATTTCGATTTCAATTCTTAGCTGGTATAATTTCACTTCAGTCACGTGTTTTTTTTCTAATGCTCTTTGTGAAATGCTTCTCTGTTTAACAGCAAAACCTCATGTTCGGTATATTTCGTCGGATGGCAGTCCAAATACTGCTCCTGCCGAAGACAATTATTACAATGTGTTTGTACAAAGGTTGTCGTCGAAATATGTTACCTGTAGTATCACCTTCAAGTTCTTGTCTAGCATTAGTTAAATGATAGTCCAATAGTTCCACTGTGCTCAACATTACCAAATAGACTTGCATACCAATAAATGAATGACAGGTATAACAGACCATTCTGTAGAGGGTCTTTAGACGAGAGATACACCTAGATTATCACTCTTGCCAGATTAACACCACAACCGATTAATCATTGGGTACTTTCAGTTAAGCGTTTGGTTTGGTACCTCAGAAAGTTTAACTCATCCACATCGTCTCTGTGGTTTGGATTGAATCATGACCCGATCATACTGTTCGACGTTAGTGAGTAACAAAAAGTAAAGAGGTGTTTTCTGAGATGTTTGAGTTGACGATAGTTGAAAAGAGGCCAAAGCTTTATCAACTGCAACTAATTGATGCTTTTAGTCCCTGGTTGGGAGTTTGGTCAGCTGCTAGGCTGCTTAACCAGAGAATTCAGCAAAATGCTTAGGAAGACTTTTAAATATGTGTGAGTGAACATGTATGTGTATGGGGAGGG